>NC_141907.1:84510108-84811363 GCF_057802395.1 Ceratotherium simum simum
AACCTTATCTTCCTTATTTAAAGCAGCAACTCCTGGGCCAGCCCTGGTGGCCTAGAGGTTAAGTTCGGTGTGCTCCGCTTCAGTGGCCTGGGTTCAGTTCCTGGGCACAGACCTATACCACTCGTCTGTCAGTGGCCATGCTGTGGTGGCGGCTCATGTAGAAAAAAGAGGAAGATTGGCAACAGATGTCAGCTCAGGGGGAATCTTACTCATAAACAACAACAACAACAACAACAACAACTCCCACCCCATCTCCTTGAATTCCCCTTCAGCCTTCCTAGCTTTAGTGTTTTTCCCAGCACTTCCCAGCATCTGCCACACTCCTTATTTTACTCATATTGTCTGCCTCCACCCCATTAGACTGTAAGTCCTGGGAAGGAAGGCTCACCTCGGCATCCTGTGTAGCACCTGGCACATGGTTGGTGCTTCATAAATATTTGTTCAAAGAATAAATGAATTAATCTATAAAATGAGGACAATACCCTCACCTACCCCATGGGGTTGCAGAGTATCGTGTGTTAATACGTGCAGAGCACTGAGAACAGGACCTAACACACAGTAAAGGTTCAGTCATTGTTAGCTGTTATTAACATGCCCGAGGAAACTTGCTTATAAAATCATGAGTATCCATTTTAGAACAAATCTCTATTTAAAATTCTCTTCCTTTTAGGCAATGAATTGATTGTAGCTTTGCTTTTACTTGCTAAGCTAGAAACATCATCACTAAAAGCGTCCCAGCTTCCTGACAGTAACTTAGGGCTGACCTTGCTGCGCTGAGAGGGGAAAGGTCAGGAGTTAGATCCATCTGCTGCAATGGCATAGTGGCTCCCTGAAGATGGAGGAGAAACTCAGGTTCAGTGGCAAGGGCGTGGAATTTGAAGTGAAAGGTAATATTCTTATATTAATTTTGTTCATGCTTTTGTTTAATTTAATCATTCATTTATGGAAGTTTAAAAAAAGCAATTCTATTGTTACTTAAACTTAGGTAATTCAAATGTTCAGCCTCTTTTCTTACTCTTTCCAAGGGCAGGGACCTCGCTAACTTTTAGGCATTACAGAAGGATGTACCTTCCTGTCTTTCTAGTCTGTCTCTGTAGGATCCTGTTTTTGTCGTTCTAGTATCTTTTCTCCTTTCCCTTTCAGCCAGAGTCATTCTCCAAGTCTAACCACTCCATAGGTGGATGCCCTTCTCTGCTGAGCCATTGAGGAGATCAGATTAGACATACCTACCTGTTCTTGCTGCCCTGTACTTACCGCTCTGATTCTCCTGCAGCTTGTCACACCAAGATCTGTGGCTATGGGTAAATCCCTGTACCAAAGGCAATACCAAAAATGGAAACATTAAAATTGTCTTTAATATGAATGGTTCCCTGAGTTTCAAACAGAAGACAATTACACATAGGTCCTTCGCAGAGAGATTGTCACCTGTCCACTCTTAATCCACTTCCCCTAGCCTCACCTCCTTCAAACATTTCCAATTGAAATATATTAATTCACTCATTTTACAAATAATTATTGAGCACCTATCATGTGTTCGACAATCAATAAGATAGTCAATTTCTTAATCTTATGCAGATTGAAGAAAAGAGTGATGGGAGTGTGATTCCAATGACTAGAATGTTCTCTCTCTTCTCTTCACTGTTTTACATTGAAGGCCCACTTCTGAGAAGGGCAACCTGAATGCCTGATTCTCACAGGTATCTTTATCTTAACAGCTAACATGTAGTGTAGGTATCAGTGTTCTTAGTTAGGATATGGATATATATATAGATAGATATATGGAGATATATATACACACACAAAATAATTTCTCTCTAATTAAACTACTTAAAGCTTATTAGGAGGAAAATAAACTTGAATCATTTTTTAAACAATATTGAAATTTTATTTTCTACACAAAGATCAGGAGATCCTTTGCAGAATTTAAGATGTTGCTGTTGAATTTACAACTATGGCTCTGTTACCTTATTCTGGGTTAATCGTATCTATTTTATCTTTTTAACCCTGTTTGATACAAAGTACTGTACTGTCTTCACATTTTTGAAATGTATTAGAAGAGGAGTAAGAGATTCTATTTGGCTGAACAATTTATGGGGGAGGAACAGTTTCTGACTCATAGAATTTAAAAACTATCTACAAATAGTTTTAAATGGTTGACAGAAATTTAGTAAGCCAGCATTGGAAAGAGATTATAGTTTAAGTGTATGTTCAAAATAAAATACAACGTATGTGAAAATCTTGATTACAAAGAGCCATTGGAATATAAAGCATTATTATGGCACACAATAGGTATAAATACATATAAGATTGTCCCATTTTAGTTTTTCAAAAACATACACTTGCATTCTTCAAACAAAGAATAGAAGGATATACATCAAAAAGTTAGCTGGGGTTATCTCTAGGAAACAGAATTGTAGGTGATTTTATTTTCTTCTTTTTCTTTATTTGTGTGTTCTAAATTATATGTAATGAATATTTATTACTTATGCAAAAATACATAAATTTGATTATAAAAAATGGAACTGCTGCTGTCCTCTCACCTAATAAAAGTGATGAATAATTTTTTGATGATGTTAATTTTTGTCTGATTGATTGGAAAGGTAATATTTATGGGTTGTTTAAAGTCTAGTGTATATTATATAGAATGAAGAAGAAAATTTTCAAAATGACTTTTATTCCCTCCTCTCGGAAATAATAACTAAGACAAAGGTGATTTTTTGCTTGTCATATTATGTATATACATATACACACAGTATATTTCTATGTACATGTACACTTACATATATGTATGCATATACTTGTATATGTGCATATATCCACATACAATATACCTATACACTTTTTTCTTCAGCTAACTATAGCAAAAATTGTCTCACGTTATTACAACTTCATATGGAACACTGCTCAAACTGTACATTTTAAGAATCTTTATTTAGATTAATCTATGCTTTTTCTTTCTTAATGGTAAGAAAAGAGTAACCAGAAGAAAGTGGTAAATTGCTGAATATGTCTAGGTTGAATATGCATTATCACACGCTAGGTATTTCAATGGAATATTTTGTAAGATAACAAAAAGTCATTCCTCTACACATAAATTATATGTCCTATGTATAATTTAACACTCAAAGTTGAAATGATCAGTTCTTACATAAATTTTTCCTGTAGCCTAGATTTAAAAAATATAGCAACCAAAATGGATTCAAAACTTTACAGTGTCATTCATTAAAGAGAATAATTGAAATTCTGATGGTCAGTTTTTGTTTGCAATCTTCTTCAATAGATCCTGATTTTATTTCATTCTGGACAATCAGCTGAAAGGGATTATTGTTGAGACATGTTGAACTTCTTCAGAGAGGATATAATTAGGGTTCATTTCATTAACTGGCCTTTCAATTCCTTTATCTCAGTGCTTCATAAATCCAGTTGCAGGAAATAATTGGCGATAGTGTGGGTAATGCTAATACTGCCTTAGCAACTCGCAGAAAAAGTAAACAATGAAAATGTGAAGGAGAGCAAGAGGCAAGCTTGGTACTTTCTATGCTATGGTGATTTTCTCCAGCTTTGTTTAGTTCCTGTCTTTAGGGTTACACTAATTGAAGGACAGATGTTCTTCCTTAAGACAGTCAGGCAGAGACTGCGGTAGATAGAATATATTACTGGCCTTGAGATACAAGCCAATCCCTTCTCCCCCCACCAAAAAAGCAAGCTAGGCATGGATTTATTCAATCATTAAATCAGGCATACAAATGGCTTAAGCTTAATGGCTTAAGCTATGATAATGTTATGGAAAGATATCACACTAAGGTATAGATTATTACTGCACACTGCTTCTCATACTTCAGTGCATTTTCAAATCACTGGGGATCCTTTCAAAATGCAGGTTCTGATTCAGTATTTTGGGGTGGAGGCTGGGAGTGTGCGTTTCCAACAAGCCGCTGGTCTCACGACCACACTGAGTTGCGATGTACAGTACCTTTTCTATGTGGTGAGTTTGACTAAGAGGCTGGTAGGAGAAGGTGCCTTACAGGAAGAGTGGGTGGTGGGCGATGGAATAGAAGGAGGGGCGAAGGGTAGGAAAAAGGAGAAAATATAATAAATAAAATGGAATGAAATGCAGGTAAAAATGGAACACACAGGCCACCGAAGACAGCATGTCCTTACATATACTTTGCCTTGGAACTATCCCTGCATGCTATGAACTAAAATTAGAAGACTAAGTACTGAGAGTAAAATATAAATATACATTCATGCTAATGTCTGAGAAAACTTTAGCTGGTAGAGTTTGTGCAGTGAGTGCCAGGATAAAAATGGGTGTTTAAGACAAAGTAGATTATTTTCTTATTATTGGAAACCAAAATTTGCTTGGCTATGTTGAGTATATTCATTTTTATATATATTTGTTAGGTCAGAAGTTATATTATTAGCATTATTATTTTTCTTTGGAGGTAGGCTTGAATCAAATATTGCTTATTTTGTGTCCCTTATAATGTGAGACAGACAACAAAGATTGTTTAAGAATGCTGAGGACTAGACCACTAGTTGGTAAAAATTACATCTTTTTATACAGCACATTTGTTTCCTTTATCTCTTGGAGAGAGATCTGTTTACCCTTTTACTTACCTGAGTGGCGGGGTGTGTTGTGGTCTTTGGTATGACATTGAAACTCCAGAGCAGCATGCTGGAATCTGTGCTGCCTTAAGCATACTACATCAAGTCAGCCACACTGTGATTATAGAATCATTTACCAAGATTATGAATTTGACAAAAATTTATAATCAGTGCTGTTCAGTGTGAAATTCCAGGGGAATGTTGCAATTCTTTCTAAATCATAGTTGGATATACACTGAGAAAGATTGATTTAGAATCTTTTGAAAATAAAAAAACATTGCTTTTACTCATTTTGATATCAGAAAAAAAAAACAACCAGAAACTAATATTGAATGCCTACTCTGGGCCTGACACTTGATACATGTTACTAAATGTAGTCAAAACAAGCCCGCAAGGAAGGCACTGTCAACCCCGGTCAATGATTGAGGAAATTGAATCTCCTAGTACTTTTCCCAAGGTTGCGTGAGAAGACAAGAGGTATTTTTTAGTAGTAAACATATTTCTTCTATATTAGTGTTTCTCTTTTTTTTTTTTGGTCCTAAATCATTTGTGATGAAAGCTGAACCTCTGGTTTGTCTGTTATCTATTGTCAGATTTGAAGAGTCATTGAGCATTGAGGAATAACTTCTTTTTTCATTAAATCACTATAATGAAAGCAGTTCAAATATGATAGAAATACAAGATTCCACTTTTCCAGTCTTCCTATAGTTTTGTTAATTATCAGAAAATCTGTCTTTATGCCAATTGACGATTTAATCAATTGACAAATAAATAGAAACAAAATATTAAAAATCTACACTAAAAATTATATTTTTTGAAAAAATTAAAAACTTTCTATTTTTAAAAGCATATGGCAAGCTTTAAAAATTAAGTATGTATTAGATTTTGCCACTTAATTCATAAAGGAAAATTTATTTTCTAGTGCTTTACTATTTTATAATGTTTTACTATTTTACTAAGTTTGCAATGTAATTTTATTGGTTGTTAAGAAAATTATGCAAAATTGCCTTGCCTTAGGGTATCTATGACTATTTTTTCCTGATATTATATTTATTTTAAAAGAGGAGAGACACCTTTGTTCCAGATGATATCTTTTGGAATTGCTTAGATCGCCTTAATGTAGAGGTGATTTGTGATAAGCTGATTTATTTCACATACTATCTGCAGTGCAGAATTTCCTAGTCGTTTTTATGTTATGACACATAAAGAAAATAATCTTTTCTGTTATTTCATTTACATGTTGTAGAGGAGCGCTAAAGAAACCCTCAGTCTGTGCTTAGCCTGTACTCTTGATCAATTCATTCTTCTATTTGATGAATATATATAGTTCAATCTGTAAAACAAATACATTTTCATTATAGAAAAACCAGAATATCTAATATCTATGTTAGATATTAGTAATTAATATCATTAATATCATCATGTATATAATAAAATTACCCATAACCCCACCAGCCACAAATAACCACTCTTGATATTTTTGGTATATGTATGGCTAGTCTATTCTTATGCATTCAGGAATGTCTTGAATTCCTACCACATAGTTCTGTATGTGTATACTTTTTTTAAGACTGTTTTTTTTAGAACAGTTTTAGGTTTACACCAAAACTGAAAGGGAGATGCAGGGATTTCCCATATACTCCCTGTCCCCACCCCCTCTCCCCCCACAACGTGTGTAGCCACCCCAATTATCAACATCACTCACCAGAGTGATACATTTTTTTTTTTTAAACCATTTTTCAACAGTTAAGGATGAACCTACACTGACACATCATAATCACCCAAAGTCCGTAGTTTACATTAGGGTTCACTCTTGGTGTTGTATAATCTGTGGGTTTGGACAAATATATAATAACATGTACCCATCATTATGGTGTCATACAGAATATTTTCACTGCCCAAAAAATGCTCAGTGCTCTGCCTATGCATCCTCCCACCGGCATCCCTGACCCCCACTCCAGACTCCTGGCAGCAACCCCTGATCTTTTTACTGCCTCTATAGTTTTGCCTTCTCCGGAATGTCATATAGTTGGAATCATACACTAGGTAGCCTTTTCAGATTGGCTTCTTTTGCTTAGTAATATGCATTTAAAGTTCTTCCATGTCTTTTCATTGCTTGAGAGATCATTTCACTTTAGTGCTGAATAATATTCCATTGTCTGGATGTACCAGAGTTTATTCGTCCATTCACCTAATGAAGAACATTTTGGTTGCTCCCAGATTTTTGTGTGGACTTAAGTTTTTAACTCATTTAGGTAAATACCAAGGAGTGCATTTGCTGGATTGCATAATAAGAGTATGTTTAATTTTGTCAGAAACCATCAAACTGTCTTCCAAAATGGCCGTAACATTTTGTATTCCCACCAGCAATGGATGAGAGTTCTTGTTCCTCCACATCCTTGTCAGTATTTGGTGTTGTCAGTGTTCTGGATTTTGTCCATTCTAATGGGTGTGTAGTGCTAATTGTTTTTTTAATTTGCATTTCCCTGATGACATATGATGTGGAGCATGTTTTCATATGCCTGTTTGCCACCTGTATATATTCTTTGGTGAGGTATTTGTTGAGATCTTTGGCCAATTTTTTAGTTGGTTTGGTCATTTTTTTATTGTTGAGTTTAAGAGTTCTTTGTATATTTTGGAAAACAGTTCTTTATTAGATGTGTCTTTTGCAAGTATTTTCTCCCAGTCTATGGCTAACCTTCTAATTCTCTAGATATTGTCTTTTGCAGAGCAGAAGTTTTTAATTTTAATGAAGTCCAGCTTATCAATTATTTCTTTCATAGATCATGTCTTTGGTGTTGTATCTAAAAAGGCATCACCATATCCAAGGTCATCTAGATTATCTCTTGTTATCTCCTAGGAGTTTTATAGTTTTGCATTATACATTTAAGTCTATGATCCATTTTGAGTTAATTTTTGTGAAGGCTGTAAGTTCTGTATTAAATGCATTTTTTTTGCATATGGCTGTCCAGTTGTTCAGGCACCATTTATTGAAGAGACTGTCTTTGCTCCATTGTATTGCCTTTGCTCTTTGGTCAAAGATCAGTTGACTATGTTTATGTGATTCTATTTCTCAGCTCTCTGTTATGTTCCATTGACCTATTTGTCTATTCTTTTGCCAAGACCACACCGTCTTGGTTACTGTAGCTTTATAGTAAGTCTTGAAGTTGGGGAGTATCAGTCCTCCAACTTTGTTCTTCTCCTTCAGTATTGGCTATTGGCTATTCTAGATCTCTTGCTTCTTCATATAAACTTTAGAATCAGTTCATTGATATCCAATAAATAACTTACTGGGATTTTGATTGGGATTGCATTAAATCTATAGATCAAGTTGGGAAGAACTGACATCTTGACAATATTGAGTCTTCCTATCCATGAATCCATCTTATTTGATTTTGTTCATCAGAGGTTTGTAGTTTTCATTGTACAAGATCTCTTGTACATATTTTGCTAGATTTATATGTACATATGTACAAGATCTCTTGTACATATTTTGCTAGATTTATACCTAAGTATTTCATTTTGGGGGATACTAAGGTAAATGCTATTGCATTTTTAATTTCCAGTTCCACTTCTTCCATGTTAGTATATAGAAAGTAATTGATTTTTGTATATTAACCTTGCATCTTGCAACCTTGTTATAATCACTTACTAGTTCTAGGAATTTCTTTGTTGATGCTTTAGGATTTACTACATAGACAATAGTGTCATGTCCCAACAAAGACAGTTTTATATCTTCCTTCCAAATCTGTGTACCTTTTATTTCCTTTTCTTGCCTTAATTGCATTAGCAAGAAGTCCAGTACGGTGATGAAAAGGAATGGTGAAAGGGGACACCCTTGGGCCGGCCCCGTGGCTTAGCGATTAAGTGCGCGCGCTCCGCTACTCGCGGCCCCGGTTCGGATCCCGGGCGCGCACCGACACACCGCTTCTCCGGCCATGCTGAGGCCGCGTCCCACATACAGCAACTAGAAGGATGTACAGCTATGACATACAACTATCTACTGGGGCTTTGGGGGAAAAAATAAATAAATAAAATTAAAAAAAAAAAAAGAAAGGGGACACCCTTGCCTTGTACATGATATTAGTGGGCACGCTTTGAGTTTCTCACGTTAAGAATGGTGTAAGCTGTAGGTTTTTTGTAGATGGTCTTTATAAAGTTGAGAAACTTTTCTGTTCTTAGTTTACTGAGAGTTTTTATTATGAATTGGTGTTGGATTTTGTCAAATGCTTTTTCTGCATTTCTGTTGATATGATCATGTGTTTTTTTCTTTTTCAGTCTGTTAATGTGATGGATTAATTGTTTAATTGATTTTAGAATGTTTAATAAGCCTTGCATAACTGGAATAAATCCCATTTAGTCATGGTGTATAATTCTTTTTATTCCTTTTTGGATTCAATTTGCCAATATTTTGTTGAGGATTTTTGCATTTATGTTCATGAGAGGTATTAGACTGTAGTTTTCTCTTTTTTGTAATGTCTTTGTCTGGTTTTGATATTAGGGTAATACTGGCCTCATAGAATGAATTAGGCAGTATTCCCTCTGCTTCTGTCCTCTTAAAGAGATTATAGAAAATTGGTATACTTTCTTCCTTAAATGTTTGGTAGAATTCACCAATGAACCCATTCAGGGCCTGGTGCTTTCTGTTTTGGAGCGTTTTTAATTCTTGATTCAATTTCTTTAATAGAAATAGGCTGTAGGCCTATTCAAATGGTCTATTTCTTCTTGTGCTAGTTTTGGCAGATTATGTCTTTCAAGGAATCGGTGCGTTTCATCTAGGTTATCTAATTTGTGGGCATAGAGTTGTTCATAGTATTCCTTTATTATCCATTTAATGTCCATGGGATCTCTAGTGATGTCCCCTCTTTCATTTCTCATATTAGTAATTTGTGTCTTGTCTCTCTCTCTCTTTTTTTTTTTTCTTTTACTTAGCCTGATTAGAGGCTTATTAATTTTATTGATCTTTTCAAAGAACCAGATTTTGGTTTCATTAATTTTTCTATTGATTTCTTATTTTCAATTTCATTGACTTCTGCTCTAGTTCTTATTATTTCTTTTCTTCTGCTTACTTTGGGTTTAATTTGCTCTTCATTTTTTAGTTTCCTAAGATGGAAACTTGGATTTGGTTTTAGATCTGTCTTCTTTTCTAATATACGCATTCAATGCTATAAATTTCCCTCTAAGTACTGCTTTTACTGCATCTCACACATTTTGATAAGTTGTGTTTTCACTTTCATTCAGTTCAAAATATTTTTATAATTTGTTTTGAGATTTATTCTTTGACCCATGTGTTATTTTGAAGTATGTTGTTTAATCTCCATATATTTGGGGATTTTTCCAGTTATCTTTCCTTTATTGTTTTCCAGTTTAATTCCACTGTGGTCTGAGAGTAGATGTTGTTCAATTTATATTCTTTTAAATTTGTTGATTTGTGGTTTATGGCCCAGAATGTGGTCTGTCTTGGTGAATGTTCCACGTGAGCTTATGAAAAGTGTGTATTCTGCTGTTGTTGGATGAAGTAGTCTATAGATGTCAATTTTATGCAGCTGATTAATGGTATTGAGTTCAATTACATCCTTACTGATTTTCTTTCTGCTGGATCTGTCCATTTCTGAGACAGAGGTATTGAAGTCTCTAACTGTGATTGTGGATTCATCTGTTTCTCCTTAGAGTTCTATCAGTTTTTGCCTCACATAATTTGACAATCTGTTGCTAGGCATATGCACATTAAGAATTGTTATGTCTTCTTGGAGAACTGACCTCTTTATCACTATGTAATGTCCTTCTTTACCCTTGATAATATTCCTTACTTTGAAGTATGCTCTGTATGAAATTAATATAGCTACTCCTGCTTTCCTTTGATTCGTATTACCATGGTATATTTCTCCATCCGTTTACTTTTAATCATAATATGTCTTTATATTTAAAGTGGCTTTTTTGTAGATAACATATAGTTGGGTCTTGTTTATTGATCTACTTAGACAATCTCTGTCTTTTAATTGGTGCATTTAGACCATTGACATTCAAAGTGATTATTGGTATAGTTGGATTGATATCTACCATATTCATTACTGTTTTCTATTTGTTGCCCATATTCTTTGTTCCTGTTTTTGTCTTCTACTCTTTTTCTGCCATTTGTGATTTTGATTCAGCATTTTATATGATTCCATTTTCTCTCCTTTCTTGGCATACCAGTGACACATTTTTTTAAACTTTTTTTAGTGGTTTTCCTAGAGTTTGCAATATACGTTTACAAGTAGTCCAAGTCCATTTTCAGATAACACTATACTGTTTCACAGGTAGTGTGAATACCTTATAATAATGAAATAATCCTAATTCCTCCCTCCTATCCCTTGTATCATTGCTGTCATTCATTTTATTTATATATAAACACATATAAGCATAAGTATAAATATTTATATAAGATATATACATAAGAATACATAATTGAATACATGTTGCTATTATTTTGAACAAACTGTTATCTTCTAGATCAATTACAAATAAGAAGAATAAGTGTTATTATTTTACCTTCCTTTATTCTTTCCTCAATGCTCTTCCTTTCTTTATGTAGATACTAGTTTCTGACCTATATCATTTTCCTTCTCACTAAAGAACTTCTTTTAAGTTTTCTTTTAGGCAGGTCTACTGACAAAAAATTGTTTCAATATTTGTTTGTCTGAGAAGTCTTATTTCTCCTTCACTTCTGAATGATAATTTCACAGGGTACAGAATTCTGGGTTGGTGGTTTATTTCTCTTGCACTTTAAATATTTCACTCCACTCTCTTCTTGCTTGCATGGTTTCTGAGGAGAAGTCCGATATAATTCTTATCTTTGTTCCTCTATTGGTAAGGTTTCTTTCTAGCTTTTTTCAAGATTTTTTTCTTTATCTTGATTTTCTGCAGTTTGAAGATGATATCCATAGGTGTACTCTTTGGGGGATTTTCCTACTTGGTGTTCTCTGAACTTCCTGGATCCATGATTTGGTATCTGACATTTATTTGGGGAGATTCTCAGTCATTCTTGGTTGAAATATTTCTTCTGTTCTTTTCTCTCTTTCTTCTACTTCTGGTATTCCTATTATGTGTATGTTCCACCTTTTATAGGTGTTGCACAGTCCCTGGATATTCTGGGTTATTTTCTTTTTTTTAGTCTTTATTCTATTTGTTTTTCAGTTTGCAAGGATTCTATTGATATACCTCTAGCTCAGAGATTCTTTTTCCAGTTGTGTCCAGTCTACTAATAAACCCATCACAGGCATTCTTCATTTCTGTTACAAGGTTTTTAATCTCTAGCGTTTTTTTTTATTCTTTCTTAGGACTTCCATCTCTCTCCTTACATTGCCTACCTGTACTTGCATGCTGTCTACTTTATCCATTAGAGCCCTTAGCATTTTAATCAGAGTTGTTTTAAATTCCCAGTTTGATAATTCCATTGTCCCTGCCATGTCTGGTTCTGATGCTTGTTCTGCGTCTTCAAATTGTGTTTTTTCCCATTTGGTATGCCTTGTAATTTTTCTCTATATCTAGACATAATGTACTGGGTAAAAGGAACTGCTGTAAATAGGCCTTTAGTAATGTCATGGTGAGGTGTGGTGGAACGGGAAGTGTTGCAGAGTCCTACTATTAGGTCTCAGTCCTTTAATGAGCCTATACCTCCGGACTGTGAACCTCACAAGAGTTTCTCAGTTTTTTCCTCTCCCTTAGGTGGGACAGAATGGCTACAGTGGGCTGCATTTGGGTGTTTCTCTTCCCCAGGGCAGTTAGACTCAGATAACCCCCAGCAGGTTAGGCTCTGGTTACTAGTTCCCCTGAGGGCAGGCAGGCCTCATTAAGGAGAACACTGTTCTGGAGTATTTCAAAATGTTTCCATTTCCCCTCCCCTTAAAGAAGCAAGAGGGGAATTTTCTCCAATATTTACTGTGGGAATCTGGTCAGCTCCTGGAGGTAAATCTCAAAATAATGTGGGGCCCCACTCTGGCTGCATTCCCGGAGTTTTTAACTCTCAGGTTGGTCCACACTGAGTGTCCAGCAGTTCATCAGTCGCGGTTCAGGTGTCCCTACCTGGCACTGGTGCCCGGCAGCACTGGTTCTCCTGAGTGTCTGCTCTCTCAGCTGAGCCACCGTCTGCTCACCTGCCTGTCTCTCTAGCTCGGAGGCAGCAGTTTGTGCTATGTTCACCCCGCTCTTAAGGAGCAAAGAGGAGTTGCTGATTTTTTAGTCTGTTCAGCTTTTTGTTTGTTAGGGTGGAGGGACGATTTCCAAAGCTCTTTACATGTGGAACCTGCAACCATAAATCTTATGCTTTTTATTTTACTAAAATGGGAACCTACTAAATTGACAATTTTGTAACTTGAATTTTTTTCAGTTATATCATAAACTTGTCCCTGTTGTTAAATATTCTTTGATAGAATTTTTATTAGTGACAATATCTTATGTCATATTACATATTTTTATCTAGTCCCTTATAGCTTAGACTGCTTCCAATTTTCTGCATTATAAACAGTGCTTCTATGAACACTCATAGAGATAAATCCTTTGTACATCTATGATTATGCCGTCAGGGTATAAAACAGCTCTTCTTGACCTAATTCCACAGAGGAATTAGCAGAAAACATCTTAGATATTGCCGTGGTGGAACAACTTACACCTTCTTTTAAGATGTGTTAAATAAAATCCGTCTCCTTGTTCTTACATCAGTTCACAAAGTAGTTGAGCCAGTACTATACAGCCTTTCACTGTTTTGATTTGTGCGTGTGGGTGTAAAAGAGAGAGACAGAAGGAGAGAGAGAGGGAGACTGTTTATGAAAGTGTTTTAAATTGTTAGAGAAATAAGGCCGTTTTTCATGTCATTTCAAGCAAGACTAGTACTGGGAGAATCTGGAAATCCCACGTGCTTTTGTAGTTTTATTCTGCACTTTCATGAGACAGAAAAAAAACCCCAAACACCCTTCTTCTTAGATGTGGCGTAGAGACCGCTCCTCTCCAGAGGGTGTCTCTTTTGTTCCTCTGCTTTTCTGATAGAATTATCTATATGAAACTGGTGACTTCACTTTTTTTGGATACAATGAGACCAAAATTCCACCTACTTTCATCTATATTGCCTTTGACTCTTCCTCTTTATCCTGTCAATGTGCTTTATAGCCAAAGACCACCAGGAATACACCTCTACATGAACTAGCTGGGTGTTTTGTAGTTGCAATGAAGAGCAGGCACACCATGGAGAACCATGGGGCGACTCCGTAAGAGGTATTAGGAAGGACTTACTGTAGGATTTAGGCTTGCATGAAGTGATTGAGGGAGGGTTCAAGGGAGCAGAGCTTTTCTATAGTTTGCTTGCTGTCAAAAACCAGGGGTAATGGTATGATTTGGTATATTAATGACTCTTATCAAAAAGCAAGGTGACCAACTATCCCAGTATGCTTGAGACTGAGGGGGTTCCTGGGACACAGCATTTTCAGTGCCCAAACCAGGAAAATCCCTGGCAAACTGGGAGGAGTTGGTTACCCTACCTAGAAGGCAAGAGAAATGAAAAGAGGCAGAGACTGGAATTGGTAAAGACACAGCATCACTCACAGGAACCACGGTTTGATATCTTTGGCCATTTTTGTGGTTTGGGCAATGTTCACGTTTTCGCCTGGATTCAGATATGACTACAAAGTGGTCTCGTCTCTGACTTGATCCATCGTGGTGACAGAATGGCCTTGCCTGATGTTGGTGTTCTGTGAAATTGTTGATGTTCAATAGGAGAACACTAGGCCAGCTCCTAACAACACCAAGGCCTTTAGTGTCAGGCCAGTTTCTAGCTCTTAGGAGCTGCTTTCCTTTTTTCTAATTCCTTTCTTTGGGGATTGGAGGGATACTTTTGGGGTTGGCCTAAGAGTTTACAACTGTGAGAGTCTCTAGTTGTGAGAGCTTTGGTTTTAGCCACACTGGTTCTGTGCCCCAATAAAACACTTTGGGCTTTCAAACATTGAGTAATAAAAATATTATCCGTCTCGGTTAACACAACTTTCGTTTTCTTCAGTAGAGAAAAGTGTTTTAATGATTGAGGCCAAATGCTAAATCACTAAATGTTAAGATAAAAAAAGAAAAACCAAATACTATTTCCCCTTCTTTGAGATTCAGAATTTACATCAGCATATTTCAGTGCTCTTAATAATACTGCCATAAAGAAACCTAAATTGCTGGATACAGACACTTTCTTTCACAGAACACATTAACATTTTGATGAACACTAATAGTTTACTATTAAACTAGTGTTTTGTAGAAATACTAGTTTATTGTGATTGTCTCCTAGTTATGCTTTTTGTTTTTAAAAATTAGAAATCTAGGGTCCGTCCTGGTGGCGCAAGCGGTTAGGTGTGCGCGCTCTGCTGCGGCAGCCCAGGGTTTGCCGGTTTGGATCCTGGCCACACACCAACGTGCTGCTTGTAGAGCCATGCTGTGGTGGCGTCTCATGTAAAGTGGAGGAAGATGGGCACGGATGTTAGCTCAGGGCCAAGCTTCCTCAGCAAAAAAAGAGGAGGATTGGCATCAGATGTTACCTCAGGGCTGATCTTTCTCACACACACAAAAAAAAAATTAGAAATCTATGTGAAGGGTAAATAATTGTTCTGATTTAAAATGAAATAAATTTTCTTAATTATAGTCATTGAAATGAGATAGTTTCATGTTTTTCAGATTTACTGTTTTAATATTAAGAGAAAATATTAAATGGAGGTTGGATTTTCTTGGGGAAAATATTTAAATAGTGGATGAATATATTATCCTGAAGTTGATTTAGTTTTGTCACTAAAGTTATAGTACTAGTTAAATTGTGAAGCTTTATTTTAGGTATTAACATTGGTTCAATTATTTCAGCTATCTTAAACTCAGTTCTGTTGTCCCATATATTAATTCAATTGATTTTTCAGGAATTAGTCTTTATAGAAATGGAGTAAATAATATGGCTCTGGCTATATTATAATCTACATTTATGAACTTTTCTTTAGGTTCTGAGGACTACCTTGAGGTTGATATTCCAACAGACCTAAGAGTGGAATATTCTGGGAAAATAAGTGAGAGAAAGGAAATTGAAGAATTATCAGAAGCTTCAAGAATCACCATACCACTGGCAGTAGTGCTTCCTGCTGAAATTCCATGTGAGGTCAGTAAAGATGCCTTGTTATTTAAGTAGCCCTATTGTTTTAATGGATATTGTATTTTACTAGAATGTGCGCTCCAACATAGATGGCATTTTTATCTAATTTGTTCATAGCTATATCCTCAGAACCCAGAAAAATTTCAGTAATTAGTAGGCCTTTGATACATATCTGTTGAATAAATGAATATTGGAGAATATATGAAAGCTTAATTTTGTCAAATGTTACTTGACATGTTGCAAGCAAATTTACAATTGCTATGTATATCAAGCTACTTAAAAGAAAGCTGTATTCATATTAAGCAGATCAAGGATTTTATTTTCATGAAAGGAAACATATTCTTGAACAGAATTTGAAAATATTTATTTATTTTTTTTTGGTGAGGAAGATTGACCCTGAGCTAACATCTGTGCCAATCTTCCTCTATTTTGTATATGGGATGCTGCCACGGCATGGCTTGATGAGTGGCGTGTAGGTCCATGCCTGGGATCCGAACCCACGAACCCCAGGCCACTGAAGTGGAGTGCATGAACTTAACCACTATGCCACCGGGCCAGCCCTGAAAATACTTATATTTTAGGACCACCAATTTTTCAACTGTATAACATGTATCAAAGGCCTACATTATTAAGTGGAAATATCATAGCAGCTAGAAGAGATGGTCCTTTTGGGAATAAAAGTGTAACGCAAGAATGGATTTCTGAGAAGGTGACTATCTGAATACATGTTGCTGACATTTCTTCTTCCTAAGTCTTCATTGGAATGAACCACTAAAATAAGCCTACTGGTAGAGGTTGATCCAGATCTCTCAGGCTACGTAATCTCCTCTTGGGCTGTGTAATCTCCAGATCATAAAAAGATGCTGGCCCTTAATGTCTGTAGTGTCCTTGAGCAGGAAGAGCCAGAGACAGTGCGGAGCCTTGGGAGTTGCATGAAAGGATCCTTCTGGGACAGGCCAGTGGACGTACCCGACTGCCTGACTATCCGCGCTTTCTGCTTGCTGGACGGCGTCTTTGGGGAGGGAATCCCCGGAGCCCGCTGGTGCCGGCAGTCCTGGGGGAAGCTGCACATTCTGTGCAGTTGGGCGAAGTTTAATTCCCTCACCCCCAGGCCCCATGCTTAAGCTGAAGAATCACGGTTTTAAGCTATTATGCTGTCAGTTCAGAGGAACAAAAACTTCTTTGATGCTACCTTAGAGACCCCAGACACCTGAACTGAACAGGTTCAAGGGAACTGACACAGATGATCAGGGGGAGAAAAATTACAACCCACTCAAAGTACTCAGGAACGTAAGAGAGGAAGTTCAGGCTAAACAGTCAAAACCAGTGGCTCCTGTTTAGTCAGAAATGACGGAAGAGAGAGAAATAAATAGAAGAGACTGTAATGAAAGAGAAATGAGAACTGTCCTCAAGTAGGTAAAATCAAAACAGAAAAAGAAAAAAAACCGTCTGGAACTAAAAATAGCTCACCAAGAATTATGCAATAAGTCTAAATAGCTGCTTTTAAAAATATCTGCAATAGTAAAATTTGAACAATATAAAAGTTTCTTATTATTAAATTTGCAGAGAAATCAAAATCCAAAAATTAAAGCCACTGCCCTCCAAGCAGAGATAGCTCACTCTGATGGGTGGTTAGGGTCAGGGTTCTTTCCGTAGCAGAATCATGGGCTGTCTTTCTTTGAAGTGGATATAATTGTTCCAGACCCTCTGATGTTAAATCATTTTATTTTCAGATCTCTCTTGGGTAACCCACTTTTTAAGCAAGCCTAAGAGTTGAAAGGTCATATAAGAATATTTTAGCACCAGCCCCACACCTTAAAAATTCAAAATAAGCTAATCCCTGGACCAAAAATAGTTGTTGCAGTCAAAACTTTGTGTTCTCAGAACCTAGATCTCAGTACAGTCTAAATCCATGTGACAAATGCCAAGCACCACAGGAAAGATTATTTGTATCCAAAAGTGAAAGTCATGTTTCAGGTTTGCTGGGGTAACTGTCAGGCTCTGCCAATTGTCTGGAAGCACAACCTTTGAACTTACTCATTTCTGAGAAGTCTTCCAATTTGGGTGAATAGAGACACCTTATCTGAGACTTCCCTGCCATCTTACAAAATCTAGAAATTTACAATACTGTTACTGCCAGTCACCAGGTCTTATTTGAGATGTACGTCTTTCACATCCAGCATCTTCAAGGTCTGCTAGTCTCCCTTGTAGTTGTGTGTTCCAGCACGCCAGCGCTGAGCTGACTGCCTTGTCTGGTGGCATGCACTTCATTCTGTTTGATGACAGGGCGTTGGTTAACCTGTCCAGCTGCCTCCTGCTGTGCGGTTGTTGGGTCTGTGGACTTGCCTCCTGAAGAGTGCTCTCCATGTGCTCTCATCTTCTGGAGAACCAGCCTTAGGAGATTCTTGAACTGAGGCAGCTGGTGGTGCTGCTGCTGCTTTTGATCCCAGGAGCCTGGGAGTATTGATCCCTCTGCCTCTAATCTTTCCCAGCATTGTTCCTTTCCATGGATTTTGGATTTCCTGGGTCTTGAAAATCCTGTGCCACTTTAGAAACAGCAGAAAATATTTTTTCTTCAACATTTTCTTTTTCATGCACTGGTGAAGATATGCCTCCTGTGTTCTATTTATGTAAATTATTTTCTGTGTCTTTGAGAAATACCTACATGAGTTTTAACAGTTTAAATCTGCTACTAAATTTGGCCTCTTCTTGTACCTTTTCTAGGATTAGCATTTTTTTGTTCTATTTTAGTATTTAAAATTATTATTATTTTTTTTTTGTGAGGAGATCAGTCCTGTGATAACATCTGCCAATCCTCATCTTTTTTTTTTTTTTTGCTGAGGAAGACTGGCCCTGGGCTAACATCCGTGCCCATCTTCCTCCACTTAATGTGGGATGCCACCACAGCATGGCTTGCCAAGTAGTGTGTCGGTGTGCGCCCGGGATCTGAACTGGCAAACCCCGGACTGCCGCAGCAGAGTGTGCGCACTTAACCACTTGTTCCACTGGGCCGGCCCCCCCCAATTTTTTTTTTGTTATGGGCTAAGACATTTGTTTCTCTAGCATATTCCTCTTGATTTGGGGTAAATGATCATGAGAGTAATGAAGTCAGTGAGTTCTAAGTCTGCCAAACACAACCATTGTTCAAATGAATCTTATCCAACGTTATATCCCTGATGAAAATCCACCTGGGAGGCATTCTCCCGTTGGAACAACCTCTGAATCAGAACTGGACCTGGTCTATTATTTGCTAGCTTCTCTTCCCTGTGCTGTGTCTTACTCCAAAGTCCTGATTTCATTACTCTTGGTCACATTCCCTCAGAACACCGGTTCTCATCTGGGAGTGATTTTGGTCCACCCACCAACCAGGGGCTATTTGGCAAAGTCCGCAGACAGCTTTAGTTGTCATAACTGGGGGCTACTACTGGCATCTAGTGGGTAGAAGCCACGGATACTGCTAAACAGCCTATAAGGCACAGGGTGGTCCCCACAACAATGACGTCTCT
The DNA here is from genome assembly GCF_057802395.1 of Ceratotherium simum simum. Taxonomy (NCBI): domain Eukaryota; kingdom Metazoa; phylum Chordata; class Mammalia; order Perissodactyla; family Rhinocerotidae; genus Ceratotherium; species Ceratotherium simum. The sequence continues at coordinate 84,529,366 of NC_141907.1, forward strand.
GGTTTAAAAATGTCAATAGTGCCAAGGTTAAATCCTTTCTCAGAGGATAGGAAGTGCATTCATGCCCTCGCAGTAATAAATCACCTTCAGATCACCTAATAATGGCATCAAGAATCCAATGCTCCCCTTCAGAGGCTTCTCTGCCATGCCTCTAGTTGTTCTATAATCACTTGCTAGAGCTGCGTAAGCTGTAAGCAGTCAGTCCAGTCACTCGTTATGGATTTTACTGGGAGCTTTAAGAGGGAGCCTCTACCTGTTTTCCTGACAGGTCCCTCAGAAGTGCTGTGTTTGCTCTCTGATGCCCCCTGCCTCTCCTGTTATTTCTGTGAGTGTCACAGGCTCAGTAGTGGCGTCTGTGTTTCTTCCTCAGGAGCACCTTCCTAAAGAGCAGTTAAAGGGAGCTTATTTTCTTTGTCTGGTTTTATCTGTGTAGGCAGGCCTTCAACATATCAGTTCCCTTCCTTTTGGTGGAATCTATTTGCTGCAATTTCAGCTTTTCTCTCCCCAAAATCTCTTACTTCCTTAAGTATAATTAACTGATATTCCTTTATTTTTATGTTATTCTCCCACTGCTGCTGTTCTGATAAGACTGAAACGTATTTTTAAAACCAGCCCAGTCGCTTGTTGATTTCTTGAGCAAATTCAATTCTTTAAGTTATAGTGCAACTACAAAAAGCTTTTTAAGGGGCTTTATCAGCATTTGGATCTGTGTTAATTTCATTGAATTGGCTTTCTATCTGAATCCTAGAACATGGCATATTCCCTAATGAAGACCTTTATTTTATTTGACCTGTTCATTGACATACTTCTGTGGCTGCAACCATAATATGGGTCTCCAAACCCGTAGTGCAGACCCAGATTGTGTAATCAACAAATCTGGGAAACTCTGAGACTATATGAAGAGGTGTGACCCTTAACAGCCGTGGGCAAGCCACAAGAATCTCAGAGATCACCTCCTATCCATTCATCCCTTGTTCCTGAATCCAGTGTAGAACAACACACAGAAGCTAACAGCACTGCCCAGTTATTTCTGACACTGAGTCACACACTAGTTCTTGGTAACCATCCTTAACCTAAAGTCTGATCCTGTGATTTAATTGAAAAATATAGTATAAGCAGCAAAAGATTATTGTGTGTATCAATGCCTGAAGTGTCCATGTTGTGAAGTGCTGCCCCTTTGGTGGTAAGGTTTTACAATGACCAAAAGATGACTTTTCCCTTTAACCAAATGGTTCTCAAACTAAGCTGCATATAGGGACTATTAGGGGAGGTTTTAAAAAAAATAATAATGCTTGAATCCTACCCCAGAGATCCAGATATAAGTGGTCTGGGTTATGGCCTGGACACTGGGAGTTTTAAAACCTTTCCAGCTGATTCTGAGGGTAAGAATTAGCAGCCAAATTTGGAACCATTGCTAATCCTTGTTCTGCTGTCATAGGTCCGGTCGATGCCAGCTGCAGCAGCCTGCACGGTCCGGGCTGCGTAAGGCCATGCTCTGTGCTCGCTAAGCTAGTGCCTATCAAAATAGTCGTGAATACGTGAAAAGAGCTATCAGTCTGTACAAGTCATAATAAGCTGATATGATGATCTATTAGGATCAAAATCCTTTGTGGCCTGTGCTTAATAAATCATTGAAGCCTAAAGACACCCACCCTGACAGAACCAGAAACTTCAGCACCGTATATTATATTATAGACCAGTTTCGCGTCCTTTTGTTTAGGTCCCAAAGTTTGTGACTAATGCAGCAAAACTTGAGAGTTTGGAAGTGATAATTATCATAACCCTATCTTTCTCTGAACGCTCAGCACTAAATAAGGGATAAACAGAGGAAAGATGGAGAGCAAAATAACAGCTTTATAACTGATAAAACTAAATTTATGATGATTTGAGTATCCTAGTCTTTTAGCCATTGAATTAAATGTATCCATGTAATTACATCTTTACTTAAGATATCCATAATAATTCAGGACAGAGCTGGACAAATGCTGGCCTTCCCACCTGGGGCAGGCCCCTTCCCACGTGGAGATGCAGGGAGCAGATGAAGACATGAGTCTTGAGGGAGACAAGGAGGAGAGCTGAGCATGCTCAATTAAAAACATGTCATATTTTTATATTTATTCCATCTTACTTTAAAAATATATACAGATTGTCTCTTATGTACGAAGTTCTTACAAGATGCCACAATGATATGAAAAAATAAAAATACCTTCAAGATGTTTAAAAATACCTTCTAGCTGAGAAGCCAAGACATAGACATGAAAAAATAATTAACAGCAGAGGACATAACTTAGAAAGGGTCAAATAAGGAATATGGATGTGAAATGCTCTATGAATCCTTTGAAAGTTGTAAAACTCCTCGTGGGCTGAAGTTATAAGGAGAATCTGTGGAGTTGGACCTTGATGGAGAGGATAAGTGTGGGGAGATGGAGGGAGAAAAGGAACTAAATGGCATGCCAGCATTATGTACAAACAGGACCACTCCCTAATCATCGGGGCCAGTGCAGAATGAAAATGCAGGGGTGCTTGTTCACGTTATTAAGCACTTCAAGGCAGCAACAGCAGAATATTCAACCCAGTGCAGGGCCTTTCTAAGCATGGGTCCTGTGCAGCTGCGCAGGTCACGTGCCCGTGAAGCTGGCCCTGGGTACAAATGAACATGGAAGTGCCTCCTTTAGGGTGGCCAGTGTGCTTGTCTTTTGTTTAGAACTTTTCTCTAGAAATGGCTGAAGGGTGGAGTCATGACCTCTATTAAGGAGGGAGTCTGATGCATAAGAAGTAGCCTGTGTGGAACGCTCATGAATGAGAATGAGTTGACTGGGTGAATCAAACATCGGAGAGGATGCTTAGCTTACTAAGTGGGGAAGGGAAGAGGCCAAGCTTATCAAGAATGATATACATGGAAGGGAACTCCAGAGGATTGGGGATCTGAGCCAGAGTGAAATGGGAAGTCATTCAAGATTCGAAGTCAGGTGACAGGTATGAGTGACAAGAACTGAAGAGCTGCGCTGGAAATGAGGCCCTGTGAAGAGGAGGTTGCAGATGAGAGGAAAGGAAGGGCTCACAGTCCTGACCTGCAGGACTTGGAGGAGGCAGTGCACTGCAGAGGCACAGGGAAGGGAACAGGGAGGCCTTTCTGACATCTTGGATGTGTGGGGCAAGAGCCATTGGGGGAATAGTGACCATTCCCTTGAGATGGGATCTTTTCTTGATGTGCAAGTTAACTGATGAGGGGAAAATTAGATCAAAATAGCCTGTGGACAAGTACTTGGGAGCACTGGACTCTGGTGGAGAACGCCCGAAGTGGATGTGTGTCAGCGGAAATGATCTTGTAACGTCAACATATTTGTAGAAGCTCTTTGGTATAGAGCATTAAAGATGTAAGTTTCGTCTGTGGGTGATTTATGCTTAGGAAGACAACATTTAAATAAGAGAACTTTAAAATTAATGACTTTTGGGTAAACATAATTTTATAAAAGCATATAAATGAGGTTCCTGTTTACTTTGTGACAGACTAAAATTTAGTTTGACTTTGAAGAAAGCCTTTGAAAGGTGATATCTGAGATAATCATAAAAAGAATATTTCATTTTAGTTATTTTGAAGGGTTAAATAATATGATGTAAGGAGTTCAGATTTTGAATTTGGATAGTTCTGATTAATCTTCAGATTGTGACTGTGTATTAGTTACCCTGTGTGTCAAAGAGAAAAATCACGGTCTTCCATTTTGGCTTTGGTGTGAGGGTGCACATGCGTGTGTGTATGTTTCGGTTAGGAATAAAGGAAAGATCTTTATATAAAATGTGCTTAGTGTAATTTCTGGTATAAAATAGATGCTCAATAAATATTTATTCCTTTGCTTTCTCTGTATTAATTCCAGTCTTCTTATCCCTATGTTTTTTTTTCTGGATTTTTTCCAAAAAGTTTTCAATAACCTTTTTTACCTTATGTACATAGATTTAGTTTTCCACCTTAATAAAATCTCAAAACTTTTAGATTTATAACCTTTTGTCAATTCAATACCCTTCACAGATACTTATCATAAATAAAGAGTAACCAGAAAATCTCTATTAGGTAAGATTTAAACTATTGGACATTTGAAAAATTTCATCATATTTAAATTGTGAGAGATCTTAAAGCTAAACCTGTTCAGTCCTCTCATTTATAGGTAGATACACCAAGTTCTAGAAAGGTGAAGGGAAAGGATTTGGAGAAAGGACTTGTTTAGCAATTGAATTACAGTTTCCTGGAGGTCCTCGAGCAATGCTCATCACCCTGAGGCCACACACGAGGATGAGCAGGAGGAAAGGGACGGCTATGTCCTCACTGTTTGTTTAGTTGCAAAATATGGCATTGGAAAAAAAATTGAGTATTCAATAAAAACCAAGTTGATAAACTGAAAATCTAGTGAGACTCACACTTACATATTTCATTTCTAAATGTGGTTCAAATTATGAACATGATAGAAGACGCATAATGATCATGTGTGACCTTTATCATTAATGAATGTAATGGGTTATTTGGTTAATGTAAACTTTTTCAAATGCTTAATTGGGTTATATTTTTCATCTTATAGAATCCTGGTGAAATATTTATTATTTTGAGAGATGAATTAATTGGTGATACTGTGGAGATTGAATTTACATCAAGTAACAAATGCATTAGAACACGGCCAGCCCTTTGGAACAAGACAGTCTGGTGTATGAAAGCTTTAGGTAAGGAACTTTCTTATGCTTTAACAAATATAAAACATCGTCCTGAGTTTCTTTCAATAAACGTATGACAAATACGTTTCACTTCCCTACAGAAATTAATATTGTTCTGCAGGTGTTTCCTGTGTTTAGTTTTCACACACCTAAGGTTGTTATTATTAATCTGGATTCGCAAGAGTATGAACGTGTAAATTATGAGAAATTAGCCTGTATACCATGTGGTAAAACAACAGGCAGTAACATCATATATTTTTATATGTGTCAGTAGAGAGCACTTTAATATATGTCAGCTATTAAATATGGAACTAAAATTATTTGCTTTATTATAACAGGATTAGCAGATATTAATGAACTTTTTTCCTATCCTCTTTTTTTTGCCATGCTGTTGAGTATATTTTTGGTTGTTCTGGAAAACATAAATCTTTTTCACTATTTTATCCTCATGGTACCATTTCTATATACAGTCTTCCTCTCTTTTCCTTATTTAATTTATGAAGCTAACCATTTTATTCAACTTTGCTTGCAGCATGATAAATTATATCAGATTTAAAATTCCAGATGGAACAGCCACACTTGCCACAATAATTATGCTAAAATCAAAATCTAATATATTAATTTCTGAATGTTTTCATATAAATGTAGAACTACTTGGTTTTTGAGTTTATACCCTTTTACAATGAGAGAATGAAATTACCTGATAAAACTTTATAAATGTAAACTTCATAAAATATTTTAAAGTAAAAATGTTACCGCACAAAGGGCACGGTCTGCTTGCCGCGAGACAAAAGCCGGTCATCAAGAGGCAAGATGGTAGAAAGAAAGGGCAGTTTATTACAGCTTGTTAGCAAGGGGGAAGATGGCTGACTAACATCTCAAAGAACCATCTTAAGGGGCACAAAATCTTACAGCAGTAATATAGGCCAGTGGGTTATAGGAGAGGAGGTTAGGAATGTTGACCTTCTGGTGTTACAGACTGGGAGTCGCCACACCAGATCTTTCAGTTGTCACTGATGATGGCTATCAGCATAGACTCACTGTTCAGGGGTCATCACACTCCTAAGGAACTCAAAAGAACAAAGTGATCATCTTATCGCAGCTGGAAGGTACGTGCGCAAGCAGGGGTCGTAAAATCTACAGAGCAGTTAGATCTCCTGGAGGGTGCAGATCCAGCTGGGGTAGTTCGTCAGAGGTCATTCAGAGTTACAGTAGGGTTTCTTTCCTACAATATGACTTCTCTTCTGTCAACCTTGTCTTGAGCCGGTATCAAAAAGATATGCAATCTTACTGCGAATTTGGAAATGTAGTACAAATATTTAAGATTAAAGAGTATGTCAGATGCATCCTGAGCTTTTCCCTTTACTTTTAGAGTGTAGCTATTATGAAGGAAGTCCACTTACAGAGCATTTATAAACCTTTTCTATTGTGTTATGCAAAGCATGTGTCCCTTCCAAGGATTTCCTTGCACAGCTGAGGTCAGAGTTGGACTATAGAAAGGGAAGACTCTACATCAAGTGTTTATAAATGTTTCAGACACTGCTTCCTGTCATGGACAAGGATATGCAGAAGTGAGATGAGAAAGAACTCTGTCTCTTTCTCTTCTGAAGCCCCCTGCTTCCTTATGCCACATTTTAAAATGATTTAATGATTAATAATTTCTAACTAATTATTTTTGGAGTTTAAACTAAATCTAGTTAGACTAAAATCACTACAAAAAAAATCAGTATTGCAAATTAAGAAGTACTTAGACAGTAGTTCCCAAACAGCAAATCAAAATGTCAAATAAAATTATTCACATTAAGATTTTATGTTTAGTTTACCTAGTAGCTAAGAGCAGTACAAAGAATAAAATATGTCAAAGTTCAAATGTTTTTCAGAAAAGCAGAAAACTAATATTCCACATTGTCTAAGGTATACCAGAACATAATACTGTCTGTGTGATCGAACAGCAAATTTGTAGTAAGTAAATAAATAAACCACTATTTACCAGTTATGCTAATTAAAACCTCTCCAAGTCTTCTTTTCAACTGGTGTGCTCTAGCTTAATGAGAGATTTTCTTACAAAATATTGGCTTCTACGTAGCGGTATATAGGATGGTTCTGTGAATATGTACCAGAATACAGTTGGGACATGCCTAGCAGAAATGACCCTAGAGTCTTATTTTCTCTGCCTCCTGGCACTGTTTCTTGAAGTTTTTTGAACCCTAGCAAGAACTGCATTTTACATCATGACCTCATACGTATGCATAAATACATAATTAAAGCAAAGGTTTTAAAAGCAATACTTAGACTAAAGGTTTCAGCCCAACATGTAAAGAGCTTGGAAGTTGTCACTTGCATCCTTTCAACAAGAAAAAGCTGAACAAACTGAAAATCAATGACTTTTCTTGAACTCCTCAGAAAACTAAGGGTTCAAGGCAAACTACCATCCCAAAATCCGGAGAGAAAGGTCCATCAAGAGAGTGACATCCAACATCAGCTTACCTAGAGCAGAAGTCACTGGAGCCGTCAACCAATAGGAGCACTTAAATGGTAGTTTTGCTGAACTGCTGGAGGCTGAGTGTGGACTAGTTTGAGAGTAAGATTCTCCTGGGGATTGTAATCTTATGAGGCACCTGTAGTTTTGTGGGATTTACCTCCAGGAACCCCACCAGCTTTGCATTGTGAAGATCTGAGGAAGATTCCCTTGAGACTCTGCTGGGTCCAAGGAAGAATAATCACAGTGAAGTACTCCCAGCGTGTTCTCCTTAGTAAAGGCCTCCTCTCCAGGGAAGACTACTTTACCAGAGCTTTATCCCAGCTGAGGCGTGGCATCCATCCCACTGGAGCCCCCCCAGCCTTCCTGTCTCACTTAAGGTACACTTGTGAAGGTCACAGCCAAGAGGCACGGGCCCACTAAAAGACTGAGACCTAATCGTAAGATTAGAATGCTTCCCCTCGCCCCAGCCTGACCACCACCACACCAGGCAGGGCTCCAGTGTAATGGCAGGTGGATTACGTTCACAGTACTGCAAGATGCAGAATATCTCTGAGGAAAGTACTTAGGGAAGAACGAGGTCAGGAGGGGAGACAAAAACAAGGACAACAGAGGAATTTGAAGCCTCTGGCGCCTACAGCAACAGCAAACATTAAATATAGCCCAACTCCTAGCCAGATTACTATAGGCACTCTCAGTACTTGCCTCCTTTCTTCGATTATACCCAATACAATATGTCTGGTTTTCAACAAGAAATTACAAGTCATGCCAAAAGACAAGAAGAAACATAGTCTCAAGAGGTAAAGCTAACATCAGACCAGGTGTAGATATGACAACAATGTAGGAAGGATCAGATGAGGAATTTTAAATAACTGTGATTACTAACGATGTTAAGGGCTGTAGTGGAAAAGCAGACAACATGCAGGAACATACGGGTAATGTAACGAGAGAGAGAAATTCTATTTCTTTCCTTTTTCAGTGCTAGTCAAAACCTACTAAATTGACTTCATGAGGTACTAGTGGGTCAAAACCACAGCCAGAGGAACCACGCTTTGTAGCTGCACTGGCCAGTGTGGCAAGTTGCCAGCCACATCTGGTTTTGTAGACTTTAATTTATTCTAATTAAATAAAATTTAAAATTCAGTTCCTCAGTTGCACTAACCCTATGTCAAGTGCTGCCTTAGAACGTATCCATTATCTCAGAAATTTCTATTGAACAGCACTGACTGTACAATAGAGTTCCTTTTTCTCTACATCAACTATGGAGTAAGATAGAGTGCCCGGCATGCTGTTAAAGGCTAGTGATCTGTCCAGAATCTGCAGTGTAGCCAAAGAAACACTTAACCAGTGGCCAAGAGAGCTGTTTTTATTCTGTGTTGAGCCATTTACTGAGTAATTTTAGACAAGCCTCTTGATCTTTCTGTGCCTCAATTTTTTTGTTGATAAAATAACCTCTCTACTTACATATCAAGTACTCACAAGATGGTTTTCCTGGAGTAAACTACCCTCAGCTTCTGGATGGGGTGTGGTAAACCATTTAAAAACTTCCTTCTCTTCCCGAGAAGGAAGGTCCCGAGGGGACCATCTTTCTTTATAAATATTACTCCTCCTCTTGCCCCTCTCTTCTCCTGGTCTTCTGTTTATATCTCCTCGTATAAAAGCCACTAGATGTGTTTGTCCTCTTTCACTCTTCGGAAATCACGCTCAGGAGAGCACCCAATTCTCTGTCATCTCATATGTAATCACTATACCCACTAGTGACTTCCAGGGGCAGGAAATGATCTCAATAAGTATCCCACACCATATAATAATAATCTATATAGATTTAAGTCTTTCACATTTTTGTCTGTACTTCTTTGAATACCAGGTTAAAACAGAGGGACTAAAACTAAAGTGGATGCTTACTAGGGACCCTTCCCCCCACCCTCAGAATTCTTTTGAAGAATACTGATGCCTCAAGTTCAGGAGGCGACCTCCATCTGTCCCGTCTCTTTCCAGTCTAGAGAAATTGCTCATGTGACTTGATTTCTGATCATCTGGCTCATGACTTAATCACATGACTTAAAATGTGGTTTGCCCTCTGTAAATGTTCTCTTGTGTTATACCCAGAGCTTCTTGTACTGAGTCTGGTTTGTGTTGAGGGCTGGTATGGCAGCTTCACAGCATTGTCTGGGACACAAGCTTATTTCTATTCACCATTCCATAGTCCCTACAGTGTGGCCATAGTCATCACAGAGCAAGATGGCTTCTAAGATTCTTGCCATCACACTATATTCCGAGCAATATGATGAAGCAGTGGTGTCCTAGAGCCATCTCATGTTGCAATGCAAGAGCCAATTCTATGCACCTCTTCCCTACTTTATGTTCAGTGATAGTACTTTGTGCATTGGTGTTCTTGGGCTGTCATAACAAAATACCACAGACTGGGTGGCTTAAACAACAGAAATTTATTTTCTCACAGTTGTGGAGGCTGGAAGTATAAGATCAAGGGGCCGGAAGTTGGTCTCTGGCAAGGCCTCTTTCTTTGGCTTGCAGATGGCCACTTTCTTGCTCTGTCCTCACGTGGCCCTTTCTCTGTGGACATGCGCTTCTGTTGTCTCTTCCTCTTTCTGTAAGGATACCAGTCCTCTTAGATAAGGGCCCCACCTTTATGACCTCCATTTGACCTTAGTTACCTCCTTAAAGGCCTTATCTGCAAATATAGTCACACTGGAGCTTAGAGCTTCAACACCGGGGGGCACAGTTCACAGGTCTATGTACAAGCTGACACTGAGTACATAACACTTTGGTAGCTTGAAATCACTTTGGTAGTTGGGTGGGAGTATTTTCACCACAAAAATTAGCAAAAATTAGAAATCAGGTCTTTCCTTTTTCTTTCTGGGGAGTCAGTTTATGAGTACACCACTGAGATAAAGAAATGAAGAAGGCTTCATGAAATTAAGAAGTTTCTATAAGACATGTCTGCTGAAATGTTGTTAGTCAGAACTTAATCTCAAGGTTGTATCTAGCTGAAAGGAATAATAGAAAATCCAGTCTTTTTAGTTTGATAGCAATGTGCCCAGCAAAAAAAATCAGAATTTTGTTTCTAAAAGGAAGAAGAAAGTAGACATTGGAGTGGATAACTAGCGTTCTCTATTAGAGAAGGTACCTCTAAGACCATCTATGGTTCTTCTCTTTCTTTGGCCTCCCCTTAACCATGAAAATGAATAAATGTGTGTGTGAGGGTGATAAGAATCTCTCAACATTGAGGCATATCAAATACTCTGAGGTCTCATTACAGTTCTCAGAACTCTCATATTTTTCTCCACTCAACCCAACACTTTGCTGTATTATTGTTCTTTTTAAATCTATGTTTCTTTACACTTTACTAATTTGGTAACAATTCTGAGAAAAACAAAATTACGTCAAAGTACAATTATGCCAACCTGTAAAGAAATCTTAAGATGGTCTCTTTCCCTTCTAACACACTTCCACATCATAACCTGATTTTTTTATTTGAGAAAATATCCTCTAATTTTGTCTTCTCCTCTTTCCTTTTAGTTCAGTAACTCGTTACACTCATAATTCCTTCATTTTCTAAAAGACACACATTCCTAGTGGCATCCACAGGTTTGTCTTTAACAGAGACTGTTTTGTGATGAAGGAATTTGAAGTTACTATAGTCCCAGCTTATGCCAAAACTTATAAAAATATATATGAAGGCTTTAAACTAGATGTATTAACTAATTTTTACTCAGAAGGAAGAGGGTATTCCTCTGGTACCTGTAGCTCAGCCAGAAAAATATATTACACAGCAGGGGTGTCACCGCCAGAAAGGGGTCCTCTACTCACCACAAAGACAAGCCAACAGTCCAGAGGCAAGGTGGTAGGAGAGAAAGGGTCTTTTATTATGACAGCTTGCTAGCAAGGGGGAAGATGGCAGACTAGTGTCCAAAAGAACCATCTTAACACTACAAAATTTTGAAGCAGTTATATAGGGCAAATGGGCTGAAAAGAAGGAGGGTCTCGGAATGCAACCATCTGGGGTTGTAGTCCTTGACATGCCGGATCATCCCTTTTTCTTGTCACCAGTGATGGATACCAGCACAGGGCTCCTTTCTGGAGGTCGTTACATTCCTGGGAAAACTTAAAGAACTAAGTTGCTGCCTTATCACAACAGGGAGGTCTATGTACAAGCCGAGGCTGAGAAAGTAGCAGAGCATGCATATTTCCAACAAGTAGGTGCGAAGTAAAGCATTGCTGACTCAGCAAAGGGGGTGTCTCATGGATCAGGGTCATTTATAATTTCTGTATGGTTCCCCTTTACAAGATGGCTTCCCTTATGCTAATTTATGCTAAGCTTTGGCTATATCTATCGTAGCTATTTAGGCAGCGCTAATAAGGGGACAACCAATTAAAAGTTGAAAGGAATGCAAAATGTATCCACAAAGACATAGAATCTCTTTATTAATTAAGAAAACGTGTTCTGGATAATGTAAATTATAACTTCATGTTTCATTAAAAGAGCATGAAAAGTATTTAGGATGTGCCAAATATTGTGCTGAACCTGCTTGGAAAAATAACAATTGCTAAGAAATTTTTATAAAGATCATAATTCAGGAAGATGATTTTAACATATATTAAATTGATATTAATTTTTAGGCATGACCAAGGTTTTGAAGCCACTGATATTTAATAATAATATTCTAATCAAAAGAGAGTCATGTTGATTTCAGTTCCCCTGGAAACATTAGGTGGGTTCATTTTTTTTTTTTTTTTTGAGGAACATCAGCCCTGAGCTAACATCCATACTAATCCTCCTCTTTTTGCTGAGGAAGACCGGCTCTGAGCTAACATCTATTGCCAATCCTCCTCCTTTTTTTCCCCAAAGCCCCAGTAGATAGCTGTATGTCATAGTTGCACATCCTTCTAGTTGCTGTATGTGGGACGCGGTCTCAGCATGGCCGGAGAAGCGGTGCGTCAGTGCGCGCCCGGGATCCGAACCCTGGCCGCCAGTAGCGCAGCGCGCGCAACTTAACCGCTAAGCCATCGGGCCAGCCAGATGGGTTCATTTAAAGTTTACCATGTGGTAAAGGACTAAAATTGGTTCATAAAGGAGCACAGCTTCTCAGACAATGGAAAGATAGAAGCAATAAAGCTCTTAAATTAAGGGATTTGTGAAATATCTATTTTTATGGATATAGTGAATATAGTTCTGACTAATCAGAAGTACCTTTGGATTATATTTTCCATAAATTATTTTCGTTTGCCCCTCATCTGGAGGGACAGACCACTTCAATCATGGAGACAGGGAGAGTTGACAAAGACTCTTCAATGGTTTGGAGCTTGAGATGTGAAATTTAAATAGAATCCCTTTTTACCTTTGTTCCTCTGTAAGTGTACTTTGCTGTGTATCCATGCCTGATGGGGGCAAAGAGTTCCATCTTTTTCTTCCTTGATAAGCCTTTTTGTTTTTCAGAGCTGACTCTCATACCCTTGCTTGATTTGGTGACCTTGACCTATATTTGTGTGTCCTTCCAGTTACTTGCCTACTTTAGTCTAGATGGTAAATAGCAGAATTCACTTTCCGCTTTTCTGTTTGAATCCTTAAATTAAAATTGGTTTTTATTTTTATTGAAGGGTAGACATCATAGTGACCACAATTCAAGTAAAATAATGCTCAAGCCGTACTAGGTACTGTTCATGAAAAGCCCAATTCACTAATATGCTATTAAGAAGGGCCTCCCAACCAGATGAATCCATAAGGAGTCCACCTTGATATACAGGTGCAAACAGTAATTAGGGCTTGATTTAATAACTGACATTCAATAGATATGAAAATGTATATAGCAAAGACAGTACTTCAAAGGACATCTCTTTGGAGGGTTACTCTAAAATCAGCACCATTATCAGTGGATCTAATGGCAAAGTTTTGAGTCAACTAATGACTCCAGATATCAGAAATAAATCAGTTCATTTTCATGTTAGATTCTAAAGAAATTAGAGTATTTTAAGTATTCTTTATCAAAGAACTACTAAGCAAATCCTCTCACTATATATCTCTCATGATTCCTCACCTGACTTTCTTTCAGAAGGTTAACACCTCATTGTAAAACTCCTCATCTCTTTTCTGATAAACAAAATCAATATCTTCTTTCAAAATCATTTTTATGAAATCTACTGAGATTGGTTTATTTGACTCCAGCAACTCCAGCACATGTGCACGCCGTAGCTGATGAGATGTTCTTAACAACTTTCAGGTTTTTGCTGTGATTTTTCTTTGACTCTCTATTAGGTAGATACTTACTTTGGGAAGAGAGAACTTTTCTACATATCTTTTCTTTATAATACAGGTTAAGTGTCTAGTCAGGCAATGTGGGAAGAGGAAATTGCAGCTTCTTGATCTAGTTAAGCTTAAGGTTGCTTGTTGGCTTTAAATTTCCCTGAGCAATATTCTAAGAGGTCCTTTAACCTCTTCAGGAGATAAAGTAAAATTAATGCCTAATCCTTAAGAACTTTTAGGTATTCAAAGCTTCCTGAGGTGGTTAAGGTTAGGACTAGCTTTGGGTCTTATACTTATTGACTTATTCTAAACCCCAGATGTTTGGGTGCCAGTTTTCCAGGAGAATTTGGGAAATATCTCCTGGACAAAGAGTGAAAGTTTTTAAAGTGTGTTCTCAAAATGAATTTAAAGAGGTAAATTTTGTTTACTTTTGCTATAATAAAACACAATAACTTTTCTATTGAAACTATTGTTTATTGTTCTTTCATGGAGAGCCCAGCGTTCTCAGGTAACTTTAGCTCCGTTGGTGCGTTACAGCAGAGTTCACAATGCAGTGTATCAGTCATTTTATATTATGTTATTCACAAAAAAGCTTTGCATGAATGTAGGGTGTCAATAGTACTTACACAGCAGGCATTAAACCTGACCTTCTCAAGAGTTTTCTTTGTAATCAATTGAATAAAAGTTCTGTTTTTTTCGATGCTACTATTTTTCCAAACACAATTTTGAGAAACTTTGCCTATAATTAATGGGAATATTCTGCATAAGATTAATAGCAAATACCTAACTTTTAATGAGTAACTTTACTGTTCTAAATTCTAAAGTATTATGTAAAGATGATTATAGATTATTTTGAAAGAAGGAGGTTATAGGTAGGGAGAAAGGATTTAGTGCTTTGCTGTTATTATAATTTTAACATGTGTTTTTATCTTCTAAGGTTTTTTTTGAACAATTAAGTCTAAAATTGTACATTCTATTTTGTGGTTTCTAACTACTGCAGATAAAAAGGAAAACATTTAAGTGCTAGAAGTTGGTGAAATTGTTATGAATTCTTAAAGCCTTCCTTCCTATTCTCTAAGAGATATAATAGTGTGATGCATACATTATATACGCAGCTCCTAACTCTCGTTTGTGTTTTATAAGATTTTCCTGCTGGCTCTGTCAATGTCGATGTCTACTGTGATGGAATCCTTAAGGCCACAACAGAGATTAAGTACTACACAGCAGCAAAGGCTAAGGAATGCCTATTGGGAGTGGCAGGTCCAGGAGATGGTGTGTGCTGGGTGAGTTGATCTTTCCATGAAGTTGATAATGAGCTAAAGAGCTAATGTGGGATAAAAGAATGCATGCTTTGGTATAAAGTCTGTATGTTGGTTGAATAAGAATGAATTACTGATCAATAGGAAAGCAAGAAACTGACCTCTGTGGTGCAGTGATGCAAATGAATGTTTGCTTAAGTCAAGCACTCCAGATAATGTCGCTGGGAGACAGGTTATCCATTACAAAACAGCTAGGTGGTAGGCTCATTTTAAAGCTGTTACAGAGCAGATAAAGAAAGACAGGATTAAAGAGAACTCTTAAGAAATGAATTTCCTCTTTATCTGGATCTGGACAATACAAAATAAAATAAAAGTCAGGTCATCTGATGCTTTGAGGTTAAGCAGTCAGACAAACCAAGAATACCACCAAAAAAGGAGCATGTGGTGTTAATCTAGAAATTGTCATTTTCATGTTGAAATTTCCAAGCTCAGTGTATGCTTTTCTTAGTTTCATTTATCATGATAGTGAAAATTATTGCTCTAAATTAACAATATTTATTAGGAAATCCAGAAAGGCTAGAATTTTCTGGGAAGTATGCAAAGAGGCATTTTCAAGCCCCGGGGTTATTTCTCTAGTGTAACAAAGTATTACTCAGCAATGATGGCTTGGTAAGGAGTTTCTAGTTTTCTCGAAGGGCCCTTGTTTGGGACATTTTCCAGTGAATGTAGATGCTGAGAATGCCCTGTCTTCATGGGTTTAGAATGTAACAATTACATTTCGATTAATCTTAAGCCATTAGTTTAATTTCTGTGTTTTATTTTAATTTTTTGTTACCTGACCCACTTTCAATAAAGAGAAAGCCTGTTTAATGTGGAACTTTTATCCTTTATGTGCTTATTCCTTCAAATTTTCAGGGTGAAATAAATGTAATTTCTTTTTATAGCTACTTGATAATTAGAATTATAACTTTGCATAATTGTCTTGGGTTTTTGTGGGGAAGGGAATAGAGATGAAGAAAAAGGTAGTTGAATGAACAACGTGATCTTCACATTTACCACAAAATACTCCATAAAAACTGGTAACAAAAGTGTTACGGCACAAAATTGGGGTTCTCTGCCCTACGTGCATAAAGAAGCCAATTAATTATGGCACCAGCCTTTGAGGGGAGAAATCAGCTTTTATTCTGCAAGATCGATCTCCAGGGAGACGGGGGGCATGTGCCCTCAGATCTGTCTCCCTGAATCAGGATTTGGGACACAGTTTAAGAGGTTAGGGAGAAGAGGTTGGCACGTGGAAATGCTGGTGGGACATGTTTTGATTGGAGGGCTTCAGGTATTTAAGGTAAGCTTTTAAACATTTATGATGAGGTTCTAAACATTTATGATGAGGTTCTCAATATTTTGCATGAGGTGGGGAAGGAATTTTAACACCGGACCTTCCTGAATGAGGGACCCCTTGCTTCTGATAAGAGTCCAGCTTTCAAGTTCCGCTCGAGTCCTGGTCCCGGGGTTCCGAGGACCTTTGGTTCTGAGGTTGTTTCAGGTCACAATTTCTTCTTTTGTGCATGCCCTGGCTGCGTGACTTTGCAGTTTTTCTGAAAGACAATCCTTAATCATTTTGTTGATAAGAGATGGGGTCTGTTCGAACTGGCCCTAAATGGGCCCGTCGTTACTAAACCATCAATGATAATGAAGTTGACAGGTTATCATGAAGGCTTCTATGTTTAAACTAGTTCGGAACGGGAGGCTTTGTAATTTATTTTGTGTGACACATTTTTCTATTAGAGTTCTTCTTTACGAACGACATATTTTAGAACAATGGAAAAGGTAAGAATGTCTTAGAGCAGGACAGGGTGTAAAACACCATTTGTCAAGCTGGGGAGTCTGAGGACATTTGACAAAATGTCTATATTATAACTGCAAAGCAAGAACAAAAGTAATAAATTAATAGCCTGAAATATAGATTGTTTCATTTTCTTGTGACAAGTTTACCTTATCTTTTACTTAAAAAATTCTCTTCATTTCAAGATGATTAATAAAAGCAATATATTGCATTATCAGTTTCCAGTGATCATAGAAGTAAAGTTGTCCCCTAAATGTAAATTTGTGTTGGTTTTGCCTTTAGGGAGGAAAGAAACCTTTGTATATAGTGAAAAGTAAATGCAATTTATGACTTTTGGACAGTTTTTCAGAATGCTGTAGTGTGCAAGTCCTCATGTCTTCTACAGCTTTGAGTGAATAAAAACTTTTTTTGCATAGTTTTTAGATAACTAGAAAATGCTCTGTTTCACTTTCACCCCCAGTGTCAGAAAGGAGAGGTGAGAAAGGGCTGTGATTGCATTTTAGGATTTCTCTTCCACCAAGCCCTGGTGGCCCAGGGAGAGGAAGAACGGTGGCCAGTCACAGCTGGATGCAGGCTGCTGCTGTCAGGGAAGAGCCACGTCGCACCTGAGGAGTGGGTACTGACAGGTAGAACTGTTCTAACTTGGTGACAGCAGACCATAGTGTGGTAAGAAGAGACATTAAGAGATTGGGTTTAATACATACAACTTAAGATAGGTTTAGAGGTTTTGCCTCTGTCATCAGGGGACCTAGACATGTGGTGGGATAGGATCAAACAAATTCTGAGACTGAGATCGCAAACCAGACTGAGCTGTACCATCACAGGCCTGAAGGAAGGAAAAGGCTGCAATTTAGTCAGTTTCCATCAAAGCTTAGAGTAGATGTGACATGGACTCCATCTACTCCACTGGCTTCTGGACCTCACGAGTTATCCCACTTTGAATTCACTGAGATGGTGAAAGGCAGACTCTGCCCTTGATGAAAAACATGGAAGTGTAGGGGCATTTCCTTGGTGTGTTTTAGGGTTGCTTGGCTTCACAGGAGGTGTCCCAGCCCATACTGTGCTGCTCCTTGTGGGCATTTGGGTTTTCCTTTTGACATTTGGTTTTGCTCCCACATAGATTATGTTTAAAAAATTGTGTAAAAAGCTTTGCTTTTCTTTTCCAGTACGGAACGTTAAAGTAATTGTTTCTTTCATGTGCTTGCTACTCTATCTCTTATTTGGGAATTTGGATATTTCACAAATAATCCACTGAACATCTCTATTCACTGAACAACATAATTGTAGTTTTTATCAACCATGGTTATTGTGTATTTGTAAGAACATATACCAGCAGATTTCAATTTTTTCAGTATCCTACCTACTTAGCTGAAATGGTATATTGTAAGAGCTATCTGGAGTTTTCCTGTATATTTTAATGGCAGATGTGATTTAAGTAATCCTAAAAATTAGTAATGAGATACTTCCTGTAATCATTTAAAAGCTATTGGGCATATAATAACATGAACATTATGTGAACTTGAGAAATGAGAACTCTGTGGGTTTTATTTTTCAGTAATCTTACAATTTGCAAGAAGAGACTTTATATTATCATTTAAAAGCTGTTGGGTATATAGCAAAATGACCATTCTGTGAATTTGAGAAAAGAAATGATAATGAGAAATTTGAGTTTCTTAGTTTATTTTTAGTGATGTTCGTTAGGTTTTAGAATACTTTACCTAAACTAGCTTAATTATCTAAATTGCTTCCTAAATCATTTCATCTTTTTCGGATAGACACTAAATCCTAGCACATAGCCTCATAAAGGTACAATTTTCAGAGCATCACCTAAAACAGTGAATTTGAGATTCAAATGAAAAAATCCAAAGTCCAATTTGGGAAGATAATTTGAATTTAGGTACTATTGTTAGAAATACTAGTAACTCCTATTTAACTGAGATAATTAAAACCTTAGAGACTTTCATCCTATTTACAAAAGTGTCTAGGGGCAACAATAAAGTTAACTTTATATAGGAACAACGAGATACAAGATAAACACCAAGTTAGGTCAAAATGCTAAAAGAACATAGCAATTGTTGATCAAAACATTAGGATGCTCTTCATTAAAAACGTTTTTGAAATGGTACCAAATAATTCTTCTTAGTAGTATTTCCTATTAGTAAAATGCTGTCTTTGTGTTGCGTGTGTTTATCATTTTGCATGTTTTACTTATTTTATTCTTATTGAAATCTTATTTTCATCCTCATGTTAGGTACACTTAATTTATAGTTTTCATTAAATTGTATGTATTATTCAGTCTTTGTTTTGCTGCCTGTAAATATTTAATACAGTATGAAGCCAGATAGGGTGGGAGTGAGGGAACTCACATCATGAGAAATTTCCCAGTTGTGAATAGTTCCCTCAAAGGTTAGTCTCTTCATTAAGTTAAAGCTCAGGTATTAGCAGTTGTCTCCTCTAAAGAAGTCTTCAGGAGATTCTTCCCACTGAGAGATTGGGAACTTCCAGGCCTTTCAGTAAATTTTTTTTAGGTCCTTGTCTTCCTCAAAAGGTTGATGGACACCCTCCTTCCTCTTTTTGTCAGCTCCTGTTGATGAGAGGTACAAGTGCATCTAGTGTCTAAACTATGCTTCACCATAAAGCCAGTGTTATCCAAGACACTGCCTTGCTACAGCCTTTCAGTGGCTCGCTGGATAAGGTCCACATTGCTCTGAATGGCACACAAAGCTGCAGGGTCATTCATGTTTTCCAGCATCAACCCCTACCTCAGCACACCCTCCATGTCTTCTTAACTCTCTCCGTGTTTCCTGTGTCCCAGCCGTCCGGGGGCGCTCACTCTTTTAGGACACATTATGCTATTCCTCCCTCCCCACGTGCCTTCTTTAAGCCATGGACATTGTGTTTTTCATCTTTGAATACCCAGTTTCTTTCACACAATTAGTTCCTGATACACGGGACACGACTGATATTTATTGCTTAAAAAATGGGAAAACACAAGCGATTGCTTTTTTTTAGTGTTATTTGAAAAAACAAGTGAAAAACTATAGTATACGTATATAAATAAGATATAAAGAGAAATGAAACCACCCTCTTAAAATATGCTCTTATTTTATAAAATTGAATAAATGAATCTGATGTTTATGAAAGTAAGGAACTCTCAGAGGCCCATGATACTAGAAAAATGAAAACTTTGTGCTCTACCTCGGTGATGAACTGTATGTTAATACACTTCATTCCTGACTTTTAAGAGCCATGTATTCCAGATTCCAGTCTTGCCTTTTTTTTCTTGAATATTGAGGAAATGTTTGCTACTCAAAAATGCGTAAGATCTTACCTCTCTTTCAAAAGGCTGCAGATTATCTTTCCTTTTCCTTTCCTGGAAAGTGGCAGCGTGGCACAGGAGAATCAGTTCTCCTGCGGGGCAGGAGTAGGAGTTAGATTCCTTTACTGAATCAGCAATCACTTACTTCCTGAGAGCTCAGTTTCCTTAGTGCTAAAGGAGTTTCCTCTATGTAGAATGAGGAAGCTAGAGAACGTGATCTCCAAGGTCACTTCTAACTCAAATCTTCCATAATTTTACGCCAAGAAAAGAATATGTCCTTAAATTGGAAATTACGACTGCTCTCAGAGGACTGACTTGCAAATATGTGGGCTCTCCATGTAGCCTTTATTTCACTTTTATTTGCACTTCTTCCTAATTCTCCCTCCAGAGAAGAAGGAAATGATTTGAGTTTCATGTGTCTTCCGTCAGTTTTATTATTTCATATTTCTGATAAAAGATTTGAAATGAGTAGAGAAAGAACAGTCAAATAAAATGCAATTTGGAGATTTATTTCTGGATTCATTTTTCACGTTGTTTTTGCCCCTTATTCAAATGTATTAGTAAGACTAAGGCATATCTATTGAAGCTTGTATTTTACTGATAAAATTAGTGACATTTTCTTTGTGCCACGTCTCCACCTATGGTAATGGTCAAGCGATGGTTAATGATGCCTGATTAGTGTAGTTCAAGACTTAACAATTATACTCACCTCAATTTACAAATCACTGAATCAAACAGGAACATTCTACTTAGTACCCTCATCCATTTATTTAGAGAAAAACAAATAAATTGGTTAACTTTAACAGTAGACAGAGCAGCTATTATAGGAAGAAAATAATTATTTCTGAGTGCAGTTACTTAGCCATTAACACAGCCATACTGTGAGTTCTCTACGATTCTTTATTTTATAAGCCATCTTAGTCCCTTTTCATAGTTATTGGTCCCATATGTTCTAGCTCATGTTTAGCTACTGTTTAGAATGCATTTTATTAATGTCTTCATAATTTATAGTTTCTGCTCATTCAGTGGAAATGAATACTCCCTCCATTTTTCATTTCTCCCAAACTAAAGCTCATCCCTTGCTCCGTACAGCCCCTCTCCGCTAGGCTGTCTATGCTGCCGTGAGTGCTGCCTGTATCCAGCCCATTAAAGCACAGGCTTCTGCTTTTACCATCTGGTTCTTTAGACAGTTCAGATCTTCAACCATAAGGAACATTTTTTTTTTTTTTATTTTTTGTTTATTCCAGTAACATTGGTTTATAACATTGTAAAAATTTCAGGTGTACATCATTATACTGGTATTTCTGCATAGATTACATCACGTTCTCCACCAAAATACTAATTACAACCCATCACCACACACATGTGCCGAATTATCCCTTTCACCCTCCTCCCTCCCCCCTTCCCCTCTGGTAACAACCAATCTAATCTCTGTCCCTATGTGTTTGTTTATTGTTGTTGTTATCTACTACTTAATGAAGGAAACCATACGGTATTTGACCTTCTCCCTCTGACTTATTTCACTTTGCATAATACCCTCAATGTCCATCCATGTTGTCACAAATGGCTGGATTTCATCGTTTCTTATGGCTGAGTAACATTCCATTGTGTATATACCACATCTTCTTTATCCATTCGTCCCTTGATGGGCACTTAGGTTGCTTCCAAGTCTTGGCTATTGTGAATAACGCTGCAATGAACACAGGGGTGCATGTATCTTTACACATTGGTGTTTTCATGTTCTTTGGATAAATACCCGGCAGTGGAATAGCTGGATCATATGGTAGTTCTATCCTTGATTTTTTGAGGAGTCTCCATACTGTTTTCCACAGTGGCTGCACCAGTTTGCACTCGCACCAGCAGTGTATGAGAGTTCCCTTCTCTCCACATCCTCTCCAACACATGTTGTTTCCTGTCTTGTTAATTATAGACATTCTGACGGGCGTGAGGTGATATCTCATTGTAGTTTTGATTTGCATTTCCCTGATAGTTAGTGATGTTGAACATCTTTTCATGTGTCTGTTGGCCATCTGTATATCTTCTTTGGAGAAATGTCTGTTCAGGTCTTTTGCCCATTTTTTAATTGGGTTGGTAGTTTTTTTGTTGTTGAGATGCATGAGTTCTTTATATATTTTGGAGATTAAGCCCTTATCAGATGTATGGTTTGCAAATATCTTCTCCCAATTGTTAGGTTGTCTTTTCGTTTTGTTGATGGTTTCCTTTGCTGTGCAGAAGCTTTTTAGTTTGATGTACTCCCATTTGTTTATTTTTTCTATTGTTTCTCTTGCCTGGTCAGACGTGGTGTTTGAAAAGATGTTGCTAAGACCGATGTCGAAGAGCGTACCGCCTATGTTTTCTTCTAGAAGTTTCACAGTTTCAGGTCTTGCATTCAAGTCTTTAGTCCATTTGGAGTTAATTTTTGTGTATGGTGTAAGGTAAGGGTCTGCTTTCATTTTTTTGCATGTGGCTGATCAGTTTTCCCAACACCATTTGTTGAAGAGACTTTCTTTTCCCCATTGTATGTTCTTGGCTCCTTTGTCAGAGATTAGCTGTCCATAGATGTGTGGGTTTATTTCTGGGCTTTCGATTCTATTTCATTGATCTCTGTGTCTGTTTTTGTGCCAGTACCATGCTGTTTTGGTTACTATAGCTTTGTAGTCTATTTTGAAATCAGGGAGTGTGATATCTCCAGCTTTGTTCTTTTTTCTCAGGATTCCTTTAGCTATTCAGGGTCTTTTGTTGTTCCATATAAATTTTAGGATTCTTTGTTCTATTTCTGTGAAAAATGTTGTTGGAACTTTGATAGGGATTGCATTGAATCTATAGATGGCTTTAGGGAGTATGGACATCTTAACTATGTTAATTATTCCAATCCAGGAGCACAGAATATCTTTCCATTTCTTTGTGTCTTCTTCAGTTTCTTTCAGAAATGTTTTATAGTTTTAGGTGTACAGATCTTTCAGCTCTTTGGTTAAGTTTATTCCTAGGTATTTTATTCTTTTTGTTGCAATTGTAAATGGGATGGTATTCTTAATTTCTCTTTCTGCTACTTCGTTGTTAGTGTACAGAAATGCAACTGATTTTTGTATGTTGATTTTGTATCCTGCAACTTTACCATAATTGTTTATTACTTCTAAAAGTTTTCTGGTGGATTCTTTAGGGTTTTCTATATATAAAATCATGTCATCTGCAAATAGTGACAGTTTCACTTCTTCCTTTCCAATTTGGATCCCTTTTATTTCGTTCTCTTGCCAGGACTTCCAGTACTATGTTAAATAGGAGTGGTGACAGTGGGCATCCTTGTCTGGTTGCCGTTCTTAGAGGCATAGCTTTCAGTTTTTCACCATTGAGGATGATGTTAGCTGTGGGTTTCTCATATATGGCCTTTATTATGCTGAGGTACTTTCCTTCTATACCCATTTTATTCAGAGTTTTTATCATAAATGGATGCTGTATCTTGTCAAATGCTTTCTCTGCATCTATTGAGATGATCATGTGATTTTTATTCTTCATTTTATTAATGTGGTGTATCACGTTGATTGATTTGCGAATGTTAAACCATCCTTGCATACCTGGAATAAATCCCACTTGATCATGGTGTATAATCTTTTTAATGTTTGCGATTTGCTAGTATTTTGTTGAGGATTTTTGCATCGATGTTCATCAGTGATATTGGCCTGTAATTTTCTTTTTTTGTGTTGTCCTTGTCTGGTTTTGGTATCAGGGTAATGTCAGCTTCGTAGAATGAGTTAGGGAGCTTCCCCCCCTCCTCAATTTTATGGAAGAGTTTGAGAAGGATAGGTATTAAGTCTTCTTTGAATGTTTGGTAGAATTCACCAGGGAAGCCGTCTGGTCCTGGACTTTTATTTTTGGGGAGGTTTGTGATTACTGTTTCGATCTCCTTACTGGTGATTGGTCTATTCAAATTCTCTACTTCTTCTTGATCCAGTTTTGGAAGGTTGTATGATTCTAAGAATTTATCCATTTCTTCGAGATTGTCGAATTGGTTGGCATATAGCTTTTCATAGTATTCTCTTATAATCTTTTGCATTTCTGAGGTGTCTGTTGTAACCTCTCCTCTTTCATTTCTGATTTTACTTATTTGTGCCTTCTCTCTTTTTTTCTTGGTGAGTCTAGCTAAAGGTTTGTCAATGTTGTTGATCTGTTCAAAGAACCAGCTCTTGGTTTTATTAATTTTTTCTATTGTTTTTTTGGTCTCTATTTCATTTATTTCTGCTCTGATTTTTATTTTTTCCCATCTTCTACTGATTTTGGGCTTGGTTTGTTCTTCTTTTTCCAGTTCCTTTAGGTGCATTGTTAGATTGTTTATTTGAGATTTTTCTTGTTTGTTGAGATAGGCCTGTATCGCTATAAACTTCCCTCTTAGAACCGCTTTTGCTGTATCCCATAAATTCTGGCATGTCGTATTTTCATTTTCATTTGTTTCCAGGTATTTTTTGATTTCTTCTTTGATTTCTTCGTTAACCCAGTCGTTGTTCAGTAGCATTTTGTTTAATCTCCACGTATTTGTGGCTTTTCTGGTTTTCTTCCTATAGTTGATTTCTAGTTTCATACGGTTGTGGTCAGAAAAGATGCTTGGTATTATTTCAATCTTCTTAAATTTATGGAGACTTGTTTTGTGGCCTAATATGTGATCAATCCTGGAGAATGTTCCATGTGCATTTGAAAAGAACGTGTATTCTTCTGTTTTTGGATGGAATGCTCTGTATATATCTACTAGGTCCATCTGTTCTAGTGTGTCGTTTAAGGCCAATGTTTCCTTATTGATCTTCTGTTTGGATGATCTATCCGTTGGTGTAAGTGGAGTGTTAAAGTCCCCTACTATTATTGTGTTACTGTCTATTTCTGTTTTTATGTCTGTTAATAATTGCTTTATATATTTAGGTGCACCTACATTTGGTGTGTAGCTATTTACAAGTGTTATATTCTCTTGTTGGATTGTTCCCTTGATCATTATGTAATGCCCTTGTTTGTCTCTTTTTACAGTTTTTGTTTTAAAGTCTATTTTGTCTGATATGAGTACTGCTACCCCAGCTTTCTTTTCATTGCCATTTGCGTGGAGTATCTTTTTCCATCCCTTCACTTTCAGTTTGTGAGTGTCTTTAGGTCTGAAGTGTGTCTCTTGTATTCAGCATATATATGGGTCTTGTTTTTTTATCCAGTCAGCCACCCTATGCCTTTTAATTGGAGCATTTAGTCCCTTGACATTTAAAGTAGCTATTGATAAGTATGTACTTACTGCCATTTTTTAACTTTTTTTTTTCTCTCAGTGTTTTAGTAGTCCTTCTCTGTTCCTTTCTTCTTCTATACAGAATTGATAGTCACTTTAGTTTGAGCTTTCTGAAAGCTGTACTCTTTAACTCCCCTCTTCCCTCCTTTTATGTTTTTGATATCATATCTAACCTCTTTTTTGTGCATTTGTATCCATTACGTTCTTATCATGGAAATAGATAATTTTTACTATTTGTGGTCTTCTCTTTTCCCCTTAAATCAGTCCCTTTAACATTTCTTGTAGCACTGGTTTCTTGGTGACAAACTCCTTTAATTTTTGCTTGTCTGGGAAAATTTTGATCTCTCCTTCCATTTTGAATGATAACCTTGCTGGGTAGAGTATTCTTGGCTGTAAGTTTTTTCCTTTTAGCACTTTAAATATATCATGCCATTCTCTTCTAGCCTGTAAGATTTCTGCTGAGAAGTCAGCTGATAGCCTTATGGGGTTTCCTTTGTATGTAACTTGACATTCTCTTGCAGCTTTTAGAATTCTCTCTTTATCTTTAATTCTGGACATTTTGATTATGATGTGTCTTGGTGTGGGCCTCTTTGGGTTTATCTTGTTTGGGGCTCTCTATGCTTCCTGTACCTGGATATCTGTTTCCTTCCTTAGGTTAGGGAAGTTTTCATCTATTATTTCTTGAAATAGATTCTCTGCCCCCTTGTCTCGCTCTACTCCTTCCGGGACACCTATAACACGGATGTTAGTGTGCTTGATGTTGTCCCAGAGTTCCCTTAGACTGTCCTCACTCTTTTTAATTCTTTTCTCTTTTACCTGTTCACCTTGGGTAATTTCTTCTAGTCTTTCGTCCAGCTCACAGATCCGTTCTTCTGTATCCTCTACTCTGCTTTTGAGTCCCTCTAGTGAATTTTTCATTTCCAGTATTGTATTCTTCATTTCTGATTGGTTCTTTTTTATATCTTCCATTTCTTTGTTGACATTCTCACTGAGTTTATCTATTCTTCTCCCCAGATCAGTGAGCATCCTTAACACTCTTTGAGCTCTCTGTCAGGTAGGTTGCTCATTTCTGTTTCACTTAGTTCCTTTTCTGGGGTTTTGTCCTGTTCCCTTACTTGGAATGTATTCCTTTGCCTCCTCATTTTGCCTCTTTCCCTGTGCTTGTGTCTACGTATTAGGTAGGTCAGGTACATCTCCTGCTCTTGGATAGGTGACCTTATGTAAGTGATGCCTTAGGAGGCTTCCAGTGTGCTTCCCTCAGTTCTCAGTGTTCCAGGGGTGACCTCTATGTGTGCTACGTGTGTCCTTCTGTTGTGGCCTGTTTGCTCTCCCTGTAGGCACCCAGGGAGGCCAAGTTATGCTCTTGGCCAGCTGTTGTAACGCTCAGCTGCTTGTAGTTGTTGTGGGCCCTTCAGTCTCTTTATCAGGTGTGGG
Organism: Ceratotherium simum simum; assembly: GCF_057802395.1. Classification (NCBI taxonomy): domain Eukaryota; kingdom Metazoa; phylum Chordata; class Mammalia; order Perissodactyla; family Rhinocerotidae; genus Ceratotherium; species Ceratotherium simum. The sequence continues at coordinate 84,555,914 of NC_141907.1, forward strand.
GAGCCCCAGCACAGTTGGCTGCAAGTTCTAATACCACATTTGTGTTGCAGTGTTTCTTTTAAGTGAGTAGGCCACCAGCGTGGCAGGTTGTTAGGCTCAGGGCTTTACAATTGCTGTAAGCCTCTCGTCTATTAGGTCTCTTGTCAGCTCTCTGAGGATTGCAGCTGGGTAGGGCCGGCCTCAGGCACAGGGGCACCCAATTGTTTCAGGCTTTGGAAGGTGGGACAAGCCCCCTCTGTGGGTCTTGAGAAGCACAAGTCTTCTGCAGCTGACAAGCCCTGCCACCCACAGGTCCACACACACAGTCAACACAGTCCTGCCCCATGTGCGCGCCCTGACCTCCCCAAGTGGACCCAGTCTCTCCACGGCGGGAGCCCCACACACTCCGCCACCACCCCACACTCTCCACCTGCTCCTTGTGCACGCCCTGCCCCACTGAAGTGGGCTGAGTTGCCAGGCTGCAGAGAATCCAGTCACCAATCTATGCAGGCCCACAAGTTGCCTGAGGGCTTGTTGTTGGGTGGGGCCAGTGTCTAGGGTGGGCTGTCTGCCCTGGCTGAGCTGGATTAAATCGGTGCTCTAGTGGGCTAGACCTGGGCTAGCAGGCCCCAGAGAGAACTCCAATGGCGTCTGTGTCAGCATGCCCACACCGGGCCACAACAATGGCCACTGCCAATGTCCCAGTCCCTGGAGAGGTCTCACCCCTCACCGAGATGCACTCAGGGCCTATTAGGTGAGTCTCTTTTCACCACAGCACTGTGCACCTTTCTTTCTGGTGATTTTAGGATGCTTTCTGAAACGGGGGAGTTTGCGCGGGGGCCCTTTGAGAGCCGGTTTTAGTTTCTTTGTGAACCAGCTTTTCTGGGGGTACTCCCCAATGTTTTAGTAGCAGGCAAAGTCAGATATTATGCCACTCGTCTCGATTGTGCTGGGTCCACAAAATGCCCACAGCAGGGGCGCTCCCCGGTTCAGGGCCCCGCGCCTCCAGGGAGGCTGCAGACCTGTGAGCTGCTCCCGGGCGCCCATGAGAGGCTGGGGCTTGTGAAGGCAGCGTTTTTCCTCTCCAGAAGGGAGTCTCTGCCTCTTCCACCTCAATTAGGATTGTCTGTTGTTGCAGGAGTTCCTCGTATCCAGTTTTCAGTTCTGTCTCAGGGGTAATTTTTCCACGAGTAGTTGTAAATTGGCTGTGTCCACTGGACGAGGTGAGTTCAGAGTCTGCCTACGCCGCCATCTTGACTTCCCCCTACAAGGAACATTTTTAAACCATCCAGAAAACAAAGCACAGGTCAAACACAGTTAATGTTTCTTCATAGCTATATTCATAACAAGAAAATAAGACAAAATTAGAGAATCTACCTCTGATAGGAGCAAACCCAAATCATCAATAACCCGTTGGAACTTAGAAGACTGAAAAAGTCTTTGTAGCAAAAATATGCTTGTTTGTATTTTTTAAAAGTCATTATGCATTCTTGTGGTACTCTTTACTAATAACAGTTATAGTATTGACACTAATAGCAGTTTATACTAACAACAGTTATAGTATCAACAATAAGATAAAGAAATAAAGTGGATATGTAATTTGGGAACTCTAAATTGTATTCAGCATTCATGAATTATGCTTCTACAGTAAACTGTATCAAGACACAAGGAAATGAAGTAAAAGAAATCTTTGATAAGGAAAATTCAACTTCTAAGAATTCCGCGCCCCCGCCAAGAGGTCAGCCATTTAGTCTCATCAACCTAACAAATATACTTCAGTTAGTCTCGGGTCTCTCCTAGTGAATCCAATGGACATTTTATCCATTAAGTTTTCCACCAACCTTAAGTGACCCACCTCTCAGAGGCTCTTTTCTGGCAGACACTGGCTTCCTGCTGGCACAGGCCCAGCTCATTGTCAGAACTCAGATTATTGGACTTGTGGCTGAATTAGTGCTGCTTCCGACTGAGGTAGAAAGAGCAGGGCAAAGAAGGGAAGGGCAACAAGGGAAAAAATCAAATGATTGTAAAACGATGAGACCAATTCTATTGTCTAGCTGGCAAACTAGTGCCTAAAACAACCCCAAAGAATAATTACAAAAATTTTCAGGAAATCATGGCATCATTTAGAGAAGGCTTTTTTGAAAGACATTTCTTTGAATATGTTGTTGTGTATTTGTTGTAAAACTTCTGTCTTAGGCCAACCCTGGTGGCCTAGTGGTTAAGTTTGGAGCGCTACGCTTCGGCGACCTGGGTTCAGTTCCCGGGTGCAGGCCTACACCGCTCATTTGTCAGTGGGCATGCTGTGGTGGCGGCTCACATACGAAAAAAAAAAGAGGTAGATTGGCAGCAGATGCTAGCTCAGGGAGAATCTTCCTCAGCAAAAAAAAAAGAAAAAGAAAAACACAAAACTTCTGTCTTATTATTTAACAGTAAGTTGTTACAAAATGATTGCTAAAGGGAGGTAAGGGTAAGGAAAGACTTGGTTCTTATGACTGCTCTAATGCCCACAATAGAAAAACCTTCGGTTTTTTGTTTGTTTTATCATTAATGTCATTAAATATCTCCATTAATAGTCTGTTCAAGTTTGGTCAAATTAAGGCTTTGAGATTTTTTGACATTACATTCCGGGGGGCAAATTGAAGAATTCAGCACAATGAAGCTTCAATTAAGCTTCTAGAAGAGTGTTTTTTTTTTTTTAAATCTTTATCAGATTGCCTTTAAATCAATTATGATGTTTATGCATTTTGCGTGATCAATGGAGACGGCAGAAACTGCTAGTTGTCGCCCAGTGTTTATTTTCTTTTCTTACGTGATGATAATTTCATCTGGGCCTGTGGTTTCCCAGGTGCAGGCTGCACTTCCTGACCCCCGTGGAGCTAGGTGTGGCCGTGTGACGAGCTGAGGGCCAGTGGCGTGTCAGTGGGAGTGACACACGCACATTTCTGAGCATGTCCTTGAAAGAAGGGTAAAATCAGGCTCTCCCACTTACTGACTTTTTTCTTTGACTGGTTGCCATGCCAACAAGGGAGGGACAGATGAACCATCTAGGACCATGGAGACAAAGTGTAGCAGCAAAATGAAATAGAGCGTGGATCCCCTCATCAGGAAGCCACCACATCAGCCCTGCACAGCCTAATTGCAGGCTTTTCTATTACACTTATTTTATATAGGTTTCTATCTTGTTTAAGCCACTGGCATTTTGAGTCCCAGTACTACACTAGCAAAACCTACATTCTAATTAATTTAAAAGACATGTGTTATTTAATTCAAGAATTTAGAAAGAAAAAACAAACTAATTTATTTGTTCAGTTGATACAAAAGCTGGTTTGGAAAACGAAGTCTCCTCATTGATAGACTTGTGCATTTTTCTGAATCACGGTGATTACATTTCACCGTGTTATATCTCAGAGCCCACATCATAGTAGGTAGAGAAGAGGGAATTAACATTTACTGGAGATTTTACATATTTACTCATCTAAACACCTTAGTAATTTTGTCAATTAAATATTATTCAGGTCTGTAGCTAGTGAGTCCTGGAGCAGGCATTCCAGCACAAGTTTCTCGTATCTCAAAACATATTTCCTTCTGGTTTTATTATCACTTTCAAGGTATTTCAAGAGAACCTACAACTATATGAATACCAAATCAATAAGAAATATAAAACCTTTGAGGGAAGTCTTTAAGTGCATTGAATTTTATATTCTTATATTTATTTTTGCATATGTAATCACAGACATGTTGACATTTTAATGACTGACTCACTGAGAACTTAGAAAAATTAATTTGACAAATGAAAATCTCTCTTTTGTCTTATCCCTATTAACTTATTTAGATATTCTTTTAAATTAACTGCTCAGAGATGAATTCTCATAAAGTCAAAAAAAAGAAAAAGGCTTTGTATAACCCTAGGAAGTATTTGCTTTGCTGGTTTACCTATCATTTTCTTCACAAGCTGCAGTAGGAAATTTTGTTTAAGATATGTTATGTAAACCGTTTATCAAATTCCCCTTTAAATGGCTGTTTTGGCTCGCTTTCACAGCACACATTATGAACAATGGAACAAATGAAGTGACCTTTCTTTCTTTTACTAGTGAACCTTAAACAAGCATAGCAATTTGTTATAATAGAAAGAACAAGATGTTTTCAGCTCAACCATTGACTTTCCTTTGAAATATCTGAAGGTAAAGAGTAAAATGCAGCAGCTATGTAGTGGGTTTTGTCTCCTATTATGAACGTTCCACAGCCCTCTTGGGGTTATTTCACTGAAACTATTTCTCTTGCTAATCAAGATTCTTTATTAGTAGTCTTTCTCTAACAGATTTTTAAAATTACCTTAATGTTCTGTGGCCAACTTCATAGGTGTCCTCACCGAAAGTCAGAGCTTACAGCTCCTTTTTCTTGTCTGCCTCTGCTGCTGAAGCTGGGAAAGCCAGATTCTCCCATTTTAAACCACTCGTGCGACTAGAGGTGGTCATGTGAGACAGTTTTAGACAGTGAGGCACAAGGGGACATCTTTGGAGATTTTGTTTTTCTGGTTAGAAAAAGAAAAAGAATAGACCTGGTTGGCAACAGCCACTTTCCCCCTTCCCCTCTCCATGTATGCCCCTTTTCTCCTGCTTTCTGGCTAAATATGATGTTTGGAACTGCAGTGTCCATCATGAAACCTGGGACCATAATTTATTCTTTACTCAGATACTATTTCAGATTTTATTCTTCCCTCCATGACTAAAGTGTAGTATTAAATGCAGTGTGTTTAGAATGTGAAGGCGTAAGTTAAAATTCTTGTTCTAAAAAGAACAAAGCTGGAGGTATCACACTCTCTGATTTCAAAATATACTACAAAGCTATCGTAATCAAAACAGCATGGTACTGGCACAAAAACAGATACACAGATCAATGGAACAGAATCGATAGCCCAGAAATAAACCCACACATCTATAGACAGTTAATCTTCAACAAAGGAGCTAAGAACATACAGTGGAGAAAGGAAAGTCTCTTCAACAAATGGCATTGAGAAAACTGGATAGCCACATGCAAAAGAATGAAAATAGACCATTATCTTACACCATGCACAACAATTAACTCAAAATGGATTAAAGACTTGAATGTAAGACCTGAAACCATGAAACTTCTAGAAGAAAACATAGGCAGTATGCTCTTTGACATCCTCCTTAGCAGCATATTTTCAAGTACCATGTCTGACAGGGCAAGGGAAACAATAGAAAAACTAAACAAATGGGAGTACATCAAACTGAAAAGCTTCTGCACAGCAAAGGAAACCATCAACAAAACAAAATGACAACCTAATAATAGGGAGAAGATATTTGCAAACCATATATCTGATAAGGGGTTAATCTCCAAGATATATAAAGAACACATCCATCTCAGCAACAAAAAAACTAACAACCTGATTGAAAATAGGCAAAAGATCGGAACAGACATTTCTCCAAAGAAGATATACAGATGGCCAACGGGCACATGAAAAGATGTTCAACATCACTAATTATTAGGGAAATGCAAATCAAAACTACAATGAGATATCACCTCACTCCTGTCAGAATGGCTATAATTAACAAGACAAGAAATAACAAGTGTTGGCGAGGATGTGGAGAGAAGGGAACTCTCATACACTGCTGGTGGGAGTGCAAACTGGTGCAGCCACTATGGAAAACAGTATGGAGATTCCTCAAAAAATTAAGAATAGAACTACAATGTGATCCAGCTAGGTATTTATTTGTTCCACTGCTGGGTATTTATCCAAAGAACATGAAAACACAAATGTATAGAGATATATGCACCCCTGTGTTCACTGCAGCATTATTCACAATAGCCAAGAAGAATGGATAAAGAAGATTTGATATATATACACAATGGAATACTACTCAGCCATAAAAAGGGATGAAATCTTGCCATTTGTGACAACATTGGTGGACCTTGAGAGTATTATGCTAAGAAAAATAAGTCAGAGGGAGAAAGTCAAATACTGTATGATCTCACTCATAAATAGAAGATAAAAACAACAACAAGCAATCACATAGAGATAGAGATTGGATTGGTGGTTACCAAAGGGGATGTGGGGAGGGAGGAGGGCGAAAGGGGTGATTAGGCACATGTGTGTGGTGATGGATTTTAATTAGTCTTTGACTGGTGAACATAATGTAGTCTACACAGAAATTGAAATACAACGATGTACTCCTGAAATTTATATAATGTTATAAACCAATGTTACCTCAATAAAAAGTAAATCTACCTCCAAAAAAAAAAATAATTAGTGTATTTAGACCATTTACACTTAATGTAACCATTGATACGTTAGGGCTTTATTGTGACATTTTATTTTTTGTTTTTAGTTTGCTCTCTGCTTTTCATTTCCCTGGGGTTTTGCCCTTTGTTTTCTTTCCTTTCTTTCTTTAAGAAAACTTACACATTTTTCTAGATTTCTATTTTGATTTATCTCTGGTCTTTTGAGTACATCTTTTTACACGTCTTTTTTAGTGGTTTAGTGGTTGCTCTGGATGTTGTTATATATATGTAATTTATGACACTCTGCCTGTGTCCTCATTTTACCAGTTTGAGTGAGGTATAGAAATTTACCTCCTTTTCCCCCTCCCTCATTTATGATACAAATGTCTTAACTATTTCCTCTGCATACATTTAGAACCACGTTGGACAGTTTTGTAATGTTTGCTTCAACCATCAAACATTGTTTAGAAAACTCAAGAGGAGAAGGAAAGCCTGTGGTGTTGACTGTATGTTTTACTTGCTGTGTTCTTTCTTCCCTCCTCATGTCCCAAGTGTCCTTCCTTTATCATATCCTTACTTTATAGAGAACTTCCTTTATCCATTATTTTAGGGTACATCTGCTGGCAGCAAATTCCCTAAGTTTTCCTTCATGTGGGAATGTCTTGATTTCCCCTTCATTCCTGAAGGATGTTTTTGCTGAGCGTAAGATTCTTGGCTAACAGTTCTTTTCTTTTAGCACGTGAGAAATATTGTGCCACTTCTTTCTGGCCTTCATGATTACTACTGTGTTGCTAATTATTTTTAACCTATAGGTAAGATTTTATTTCTCGCTCATTTCTTTCAAAATTTTTTTGTCTTTAATTTTCAGAATTATAATTATGATGTCTTTTAGCATGTAGTTCTTTGGGTTTATCTTGTTTGTGGTTTGCTCAGTGTAAGTTTGTCTCTTGCTAAATTGAGGAGGTTTTCAGCCATTATTTTTTTGCATACTTTTTCATTCCCATGCTCTTTCACCTCTCCTCCTGGGACTCTGATCAGATGAATGTTACATTTTTTGTTATGGTGTCACAGGTCCCTAACACTTTGTTTATTTTTTTTCAGTCTATTTTTTCTCTGTTGTTAAGATGGAGTAATTTTCACTGTTATATCTTCGATGTCACTGATTGTTTCCTCTGTACTTTTCATTCTGCTGTTGAGCCCACCACTGAGGTTTTATTTTGATCATTGTATTTTTTAGTTCTAAAATTTCCATTTGATTCTTGTTCATACCTTCTCTTTCTTTGCCAAGACTTTCTATTTTCTTGCTGAGGCTCTCTATTTTTTTTAATTTATTTCAAGAATTATTGTAATTGCTTGTTGAAGCATTTTTATCATGACTGTTTTAAAATCTTTGTCAGATAATTCTAAAATCTTTGTCATCTTGGTGTTGGCATTTATTTATTATCTATTTTCATTCAGTTAGAGATCTTCCTGGTTCTTGGTATAACAATTGGTTCTCTATTGAAACTGGACACTTTAGTTGTATTTAGGAAGAGGAGAAGGAGAAAGTACAACTACTCCATCTTCCCAATAGTGGAAGTCCATATCTCAACAGGTCTTTTAAAACAGATATTTTATATGTTTTTTCTCTTTTAGAAAGAAATATTCATTTTAATAAAGTTGTTTGTGAGGAATAAATATAAATATATATAACATCTTCAGATTCAAACAGACTTGTGATTTATAAATATGTATACAAATGATTTTTTAAAGTGTGTTCATTAATCCTACATGGCACTGAAAGAACTCTCCTGGGAAAAGTTATATATTTACTTCATATGTACAGAGTGTTGTTATTTTATAATTATTTCTCTATTTCATAGCTTTTTTATTTTCTGCTTTTTTTTCAATATTTGCAATAGATAGATATAGATCTATGTCTAAACATACATGTCTATGCATATATGTTTATATTATGTACATATATTTAATTTTTCCTATAACCAAATAATAATATCAATAAAATGTTATCATTTTATTCTACTCTTAATTTTACATCAATTTGCTCATTAGTAACTAAAATCTTAGGATGGTTGGGAATGTTGCTGAACAGATATTAAACTCAATTTTAATTTTTCTATTTGAACAACAATTGTATCAATCTCATTAAGTATTCTTTGGGTTGTACAATTTATTTCAAGGAGAGGAAAATTTATGACATTTTCAAATTCCAATGCCAGTGTTTAGAAAAGATGCTTGTTTGTGTCCTTGAAAGATGATTTTAAAAGAAGCATAGCTGCTCAAATCAGATTTTTCTAGTTAGGATATCTTCTGGGGAGAAATCCTTTTGGGATTATTTTTAGTAGCCATTTCTGTGATTTTTTACATCTTTGTTTTGTGTTCTATGCCATTTATTTACATTCAAGCTTAATACTAGTAATATGATTATGAAATTAAAAATAGAAGTGATTCAACTAATTATGGTAGGCTAGAATATTAAAAAGCATCTATATTCTTTCCTAATTAATTAAATCTTTGTCTACATGGTGAGGTTTTTTTCCTCCTGATTCTAAAAACACTGCTACTGTGCTTTTAAGATTCAATGATGTAAGCTGTGGCGTTCTCATGTTGAAGCGCCAGGGTGTCTCTGTCTGAGAAACAGTGCTTCTCAGATTCCTAGTGGGAACTCTTGCTCTTTTGAGTTCTTATCTACGTCTCGGAATCTCAGAGCTGGAAGGAATCCCAGAGATTATCTTATGCCTAACTTATACGTGAGCATAGAAACTCTATCACGCACCAGTCTCCACCCACTCAATCTTATATACTTTTGGAAAGAAATAGTAGATTTATCTCCTTATGTAAAAATACCAATGACTAGTAATAGCCCATGCAGAACTCTCATGGCCGTTGACACAAATTTTGAAGAAAATTTATAAACTAATGTTATGATTTTCATGTTTTCCTAATTCCTTTCATCAGCTCATATAGCTAAAACATATTCGTTTTGAGCTTTAGTATAAAGATAGTACAAATATATTGCCAATAGTGTTTTGCTCCACAACTCCTATCAAAGAATTCCTGAAAAGAGTAATTATTACTAATATAAAATTATCGCATCTTTATTTATAGAATAGGTTCCATTCAGTATCAATATTCAACCACATAAGCAATCATAATCATGCTGAAACTTAAATAAACTTAATTTAATCCACACAGTAAACGTTTCCATGTTAAGCATTATAGGTCTTAAACAACTCATTGTTCCTTACAGGATGAATTAGAAACTTTTTATCAGAGATACAAGGCACTTTTTTAAGTGCCCACTTCCTTCTTTTCTCTCATGCTTCTGCGGTCTTAAGGAAATTTCTAAAGTCCTTAACCAGGCCCTGTTTTGTGATACCCCCATGACTATGTACAATTTGTTCCTTTAGTCCAGAATGCTCCTTTTATGCATGGCAATCTCAGCTTAGGTCATCTCCTCCATAAAGCCTTTCCTGAGTATTTCTTGCTCTGTGGAACCGAGCCGCCTCTCTTTCGCCCGCACTGCCCCTGTCCCGTAGAGACTTTCTGTCGCACCTAGAACTCAGTTCACTGCCTGCGGGTAATGACAGGACTGTGAATTTCTTGAAGGCAGAGCTTGTTGTCGCACCTCCCCTCCCTTTTATTATTTTTAATATTTCAGAGCTAAGAGTTTCACCTGGTCCATAGCATTAAGTAGATCAGTGTTGGGTTTTGCTCCGTACTGCATAGCTATAGGTTGAGAAAAGGACTTTCATCCCCTCTCCCCACTTCCAAGCAGAACTTCAGAAAGTCCAGAGAGGCCTGAACCACTTTTTCATTTGAGGCACCCAGATTACTGAAAAATTTAAGAAATTGCACAACAAAAATATATATAGTTTCAATCCAGGCACTTAAATTCTGTGACTATATGTTGGGAATATGTCTAATTTTATTTGGAAATCATTTCAAAAGTCTTAATTAGGACCTTCTGTTCCGCAGTTCTCTCTCCACCACATGGCTTTGTGATTGGCCTACCTCCTCAGCGACAATCGTCAAGTCAACTTAGTCCCAGCCACAGCTTCACAAAACACGGTTTTAAAAGAATGCTGGTCTTTGTAGTAGGTTATGCCACCGTAGTAGAGCACTTGGCTTCTGCATGACTCCTCCCCAAATGCTCCGATTAGTGAAGTGGGGTAGACATGGAGCTATTCTATATCTGCAGGGAAAAAATAGGCCAAGACGAATGTTCTCCCTCACTTTGACACAGAAATAAAATAATCTATTTAAGACTCTCTCATTTCTAACCCTTAAATTGAATAATCAGACTCATCATTCTATTATTTCATTTATTAAAATGTAACGTGTATTTTAACAGAATTTATTATTGAAACAAATTTCAGTCTTATCACTGACCTGCTGTGTTGCTCTTTTAAAATTAGTGGGTATTTAAGTAAAGTTACTCATCTAAGAGCAAAGACTTTTATTTCTTGTGTCTATTTTTCTATTATTTTAATAATTGGCTTTTCGACAAGCCCCTGTTTCGTATCAGTCTTTCAAAAAAGGCATCAGTATTATTAAAGATTACCCAGTATTTATTCCAGTTAATAATTTTTTATTATATCGCACTAAGATGAGTTTCTATGTAAATAATTGAACTAAGAAAAATTTTTTTTTCATTTGCAAACAGAATGACATTGGTGAACTTGATGATATTCTCACATCCATATTCAAACACGAAATACCACATTATGAGTTCCGAGCTCTCCAAACTGAAATCTACCCTCCAGAAGAATGTGAGTATTTTCCAACTGCATCAATTATTCTTTATGTCATATTTCACTGTATGTAACTAGTATTTAATAAAAATTATAGCCAAGAATATAGCTAGCTGCATTGCTGATTAAATGTTTTAGACTATTCTCATCCCCTGGTGAGAACTAGCACAAATGTCTAGAGGTCCATTCAGTATTTTTTTTAATCACAGGCCCTAAAAATGTGAATAAGTTTTGAAATCAGCAAACCTACTTCCTGATTGCTATTCTAAAGAATTGCTCGGACAAGTACATTTATGATGGATGTTGTTCATCATAGCATAATTACCAAAAGTGGAAATAATCTTCCAAATATAGGTAATTGATTAAATAAATTTTGTACATCCATTAATGCAATCTTCATAAATAAATTTTATTATAAATTGATTTGCTGGCTGGATCGATGCTTTGACATAAACTTAACTGAATAAAAGCAAGATACGCAGCAGTAGAGTGTGATCCTCTGTTTAAAAAAGTACTTATGTTTAATGGCATATATGTTTACATATGTAAATTGGTGGTTTGGACAGACATGCACCTGTTAACAGTTGTTATATTTGGGTTGTGCAATTTCAGGGATCATATTTCTTTTTCCTTTTTACTTAATCTGTGTTTTCTACAATGACTATGTATTATTTGTATCATAAAAAGAAAAATATATATAAATACCAAGAAAAGTATATGTAGAGGCTACTATAAGAAAAATCCTACTTATAAATGTTATCATGAGCTCAGTAGTGTTTTTTCAAAATTGTTTGTTCCTGCATAATTTGTTGACACACTATTTATAATTCACTTATTATGGCCAAACACAATGATAGAGATGTAATGGTGAGTAAGACAGGCACGGAGCTAAAGAATATGAGAGGTTTACTGTAGGAATACTGTAGGATAGGGAGCAGAGGCTTTTTCTGTAGTTTCTGTGTTATTTGAAGCAGTTTTATCATCAGGCTGACAGGCCTCAGGGCAGCAGTAAGAAGAGAACAGGAGTCTTAAGGCACAGCTGATTGTCACTCACCTAGATATGTGAGAACCTTTATTGTGTATGGTGAGGTTATGTTATGGGGAAAGGCCAACGATAGGCTAGTTTTGAATAAGTAATCTTGTGAGATTAGTGAAAACTTATTTTTATTTCCCGTATACGTTTTAACAATATATAATTCACTTACAAAAGTTAGACATTAGGGCCGGCCCCGTGGCTTAGTGGTTAAGTGCGTGCACTCTGCTACTGGTGGCCCGGGTTCGGATCCTGGGCGCACACCCACGCACCACTCCTCTGGCCATGCTGAGGCCGTGTCCCACATACAGCAACTAGAAGGGTGTGCAACTATGACATACAACTATCTACTGGGGCTTTGGGGGGAAAAAAGGAGGAGGATTGGAAATAGATGTTAGCTCAGGGCCCGTCTTCCTCACCAAAAAAAAAAAAAAAAACCCCAAAGTTAGACATTAGATTTGGATAGAAAAGGAGAATGACATGATTCCTTATTTAGGACACTTACCCTTTAATTGGGTAAACAAGATAGTGTATATGTTATAGTGGAAACAAACGACGTGCTCCACTTGGTGGCACTGAGGATATTGACAATAGAACTTCAGAGAAAAGCTATATTGTTTTTTAGGATGTGCTTCATGAAAGAGAGAAGAGTTTACCTAGATCTTCAATGAGGTGTCCCAGTGAGAAAAGAGAAGGAAACAGATTGTAGGTGAGAGAAAGTGCGTGCAAAGGTATGAGGATGGAATGATAACAGAGTTTTCACAAATTCCCTTAGCAACATATTTGTTTAGGTGTGTGGAATGAGAATGGTGTGTTTGGAGGGGATAGAGTGGTTTTGGTCTCTCAGTTTTATAGGTAAAGAATTCTGGTTCAGTTTCAAAGTGCTTCTCAGTGTCTTGTTTAGGTTGTAGAATAAGAATTTTAGAATTGAAAAGGATGGACTAGCTTTGGCCCCTTATTTTTATAGAAAAAGAATTCTGGATGGGTTAAATCAGAGCCCCTGATAATGTGGATCTGATTCAGTAGGTCTGGGGCACAGTGAAGCTTCTGCTTGTCTAACCAGCTCCCGGGTGAAGCTGCTAGTCCCCAGACCTGTCACTGAGTATCAAGGGGTCAGAGCAGGGCTTCTCCAACTTGGTGCAGATTATCATTAGCTGCAGAGCTTTGACAACATCCCGTGCCTAAGTCATACACCCCCGATTAATGAAGATTAGTCATACACCCCGATTAATCTGGGGGTGGGTCCCAGCAATCAGTGCTTTATAGTTTCCCAGGTGATTCTGACGGCAGCCAAGTGTATCAGCCCATAATTGCTGCAATGTATTACGGACCTGCAAAATAACTCATCTTCATACTGATCTTTCACAGAGAGAAAATATTCTTCTCTAATGCAAAAAAGAAAAATCTCTTTACAAAGATTAGAAAGTTAGTAGCATATGCAAGTTTTGAACGATTACTAGAATTTAATGATGATTCTGTGTTTGAAAAAGATTTTTATAAAAACATTACATTTTAAAAAAGAAACTAAAAATGGAAAGTTCAATATAATCTAGGTAATTCATTCGGAAACCTTATTGGTAGGTGTTGCTAGATGAAGATGCTACTAAATCTACAACAGAAGCAAACAACCCTCATAACATTAGGCTCTAATTCCTAGTGGAAGTACAAAATAACACAATGGAAATTACATAATAAAAATATGCAAGATAGACATGAATATGACTGAACTCACGTTTTGCTTGCCTCCTTGACCCTATAATCTTGGATTAATGTCAGTTTCAAAATAGCTGGTCTTTAAGACTTTGCCCCTGCATTTTCATTATTTTCAAGTTGAGTTGATGATAAGGTTTGAGATGCCGTATACATAAAGTGGAATTAACTGAGGGAGAGAGTTTAGGAAAGAAATGGTAGGTTGTTGAGGAATTTCTGTGGAAACACCACTAGAAGTATTCTTCGAGGTAAGTTCAGCAGACAGTGATCAGCTGGAATTCCAGGTGTCTATCCCTGAGGACAGTTCTCCAGTTATTTGGTGAAATGTTTTATTTATTAAACATTTATTACTGATTACTCTGTATTTTAGCTGAAATAAATTGGAGGTTAGGACATTGTGAGGGGAGGTAGTCACAAGGAATTAACAAAGTGTACCTTGAGTATTGACTGCCCCAACGATGAGCCGTAGGATCACCCACAGATACCTACAGGTCTTTAAAAGTGTGAAGCTCAATGCTGGATTAGTCAAAACTGTTTATCTTCTTAATGCCTCATCCTCTTTTTTTTTCCAAGTTGTTTTTGGTAAAGTCTGGATTTATTCCCTGTCAATTCATTTATAATAAGTAAAATGCTATTCCATGCCGTTATGTCTTGGTCATTTTCACTCCTGTCTAGCTGATGAATTTCCTCATTTTGACCTTTTTTTCCCCCTAGGCAAGCAAAGTTGCGGGTGGGGGGCAGTTTGCAAAGATAAGATAGAAAGTGTACAAGAAATCAAATGTGGTTTAAGGTTGTCTTACCTTGTAATGCTTCCTTATTGATTTAAAAATAACATTTTCCATTGATAAGAATTTTTCATAGAAAAAAATTCTCCCTGGGAGTAGAATAATAAAAGGTTTCCAAATAAACTTGATATATTAATGTAATGTAGGGCTTTTGAACACAACAGTCATAGAAATAATTCATGAACAACTTTCTAGTGTGTGAATCATCAGGGACTGTGAAATCAATATAGGGAATTTTAACAGGCAGTTTTTTACTGATATATAAGATAGTAGAATAGAAAGTATCAGAGGGGATCCCTTAAAGTCAGAGTAAGTATCATTTTGCACAACTCCCGTTTTGGTGGTAGATGTTTATAGAAACACACCTGGTCTGGGCCACCGTGAAATCAGTTTGAATGCCACTGACTTGGTGTGGTGGTGAGGCAGAACAGCACACCTGGCCAAACGCAATTGCTTGATCCCCTCTGTAGCTCTCCCCTAGTCTGAGCTTCAAGCCATCCTCTGCAGAGTCTCATGAATTTTACTACAGCAGGTCCGTGACTTTCCCTAACTTCTCTTCAGAACTCTTCCAAAGGCTGGGCATTGCACAGAATCTCCTGTCATGGATAGGAAAAAATGAATAGATTAGCTTGTGTTTAAGAGGCTGCAGTCGCTGGCTCAATCACTGTAAGTGGCAGTTAGTTTAGCACAAAGGAACCTAGGTTACTTTGGATCAGATTATTTACCTTCACGCAGAAAGGAGAACTGGCTTAGTAAAGCCCATGTCAATTTCTAGAAAAGCATGTCAAAGCATATGTCCATTTACAAGTAGCAATCTCTTCACCTGCAAGAAGATGCATATGATCACCAGTGATGTGTGAAAGCATTAATTCAGCATATTATCTCCTAATGTGTTTATGAAATGTGGAGCATGTAACTAGATATTCAGCACATATATAGTAGTCACTGTAGCTCTGAGATTTATCTTGGACTTGCCATATATTTAGGTTCACAGAAAATAGCTCATTTGCTGAGCAGGAGATAACTGTCATATTGAGTTGTCTCTTTTTATATCATCAAATAATTTAAACATGCAGAACAATATAGAGGACAACATAAGCAACACCCTCATACCCATCACTTAGCTTTGCCAAATCTTAAACTTTTGTTACATTTGCTTCAGATCTTTTATTTTTGAGAAATAAGACATTACAGATCTAAAGAGGAGAATTGGCATGGATGTTAGCTCAGGGCTGATCTTCCTCACACACACAAAAAAATCCAATTAAAAACATTACAGATCTAGTTGAATTTCTCTGTTTTCCTCTGTGATTCCACACACTTGAAAAGGAACCATACTTTAATTAAATTTCTTGATGATCATTCTTGGGCAGTTCTTCATCCTTTTACTACATACGTTTGTATCCATAATTCATGTATACTCTTTTGTAATTTTGTAAATATCACACTTTTTTCCTTCAACTTACTATTTTAGCCCACTATTAATTTTTTATACTTATATATGTGTAGATCTAGGTCATTCATTTGAAATATTCTATAGCGTTGTGTTGTTTGATGAACAACATTCATCGTGAACATTCTTGCATATGAATTCCTATGTATATGTGTGCTAATTTTTCAGGAGATATAATTACTTATAGAATTTATGAGTTAAACAGGTATGTACTTATTCTACAGTGCTAGATATTTTCAAATTTCTTTGGAAAATATTTTTACCAATTTATAATTTCACCAGCAGTATTGTGCCATTGCTCCACATCTTTTCTATGTTAAGAATTGTGAGGCAATTTATTTTTGCCAATCTGACAGGTGTGAAGTGGTATCTTTCTCTTTAATTAATATGTTCATTACAAATATAGTTAAGCATCTTTTCTTCTGTTATTTACAATTTCATTTTTCTTTGGTGAATTTCCATTTAATAGTCTTCATTTATTTCTGTTGGGTATTTTTTTGTTATTGAGTTTTGGGAGCTTTTTCTTTATATGTATATTCTAGATCATAACCATTTGCCAGTTTTATACATTGTAAATATCTGCTTAATAGGTGGCTTGTCTTTTAATTTTTATGGTATTCTATGTAGACATATAATTAAATTCGTAGTGAAACTTGATATCTATTAAAGCTGATCCTCACCTCATTCTTTAAATTATTTTTGTTTTTCTTCTTCTTTTATTAGTCCTATGATATTCAGGATCAGTTTGTCAAATTCCATGAAAAACTCTAATAAAATTGAAATAAAATTATAGATTAATTTGGTTAAAACTGCCATTTGTATTATACTTAACTCTTTCTGACCATAGCATGAAACTTTATTTATTTGGGCCTTTTTATGTCTTTCAAAGAATGTTATATGTTTATAAAATTCTTGAAAACTTTTGTTAGATTTATTTCTAGTTATTTTATGGTTTGTTAACACCAAAAATCTTATTTTAAAATTATATTTATAAATTATTTTTGATTGCTCCTTTCCTTCATACCTATGGGACTGAGCTGTGTGTCTTATAATGTATCATAGTTTTACATGGAAAGAGGAGTTTTCACAAGTGAAGAATTACTAATCTTGCTCCCTGAAGAGAAAATTAGGAACAGATAGAATCAACATCAAGGATATTTTACAAAAAATAGATTTTAATGTTTCCCAAAATATGAATTTTGCAAAGTGTGTAGTTGTATGGACTTTTTTTGTTTTCATTTCAAACCATCTGAAAAGAAAATCTGAAGCAATGAAGAAATCAATGTAAAAGAAAGAAAATGGTCAAGATTATTCCTCATTCTGGGATGAGAAGTAATAGATGGTAGGAAAAAAAGGTACTCATGTGAACTCAGTTCACCTTTGTGACAAACACATCATCGTTAAGTAAATACACTAAATTAGGCACAGATTTACTTGTAACACATTATCAAATCTTGTAACGATAGTGTTAAGTTGGAGATTTGACATGTAAATTGAATGTAAAATTATGGATTTTCCACTTCCTTTTTTTGATCACACAACCTACATGTACAGTTTTTCATTTCTCCTACCAAGGATATTTTTAGCATATTCTCAAGTTAATTTCATGAACTGATGGTTCAATTTGTATCAAATAACAATAAAATAAAACAACTACTTTGAATCCTTCAAAATGGTTTTTCACTTGAATAACCCAAAAAAGAGCTATTTCTTCAGTATTATACCACTGTTATTCACTTTTACAGTGTTTCTTCAAAGACTCTTTATTTCTCCAGGTGTGAAGTTTGAAAAGTTATGCTTTTAAACCTCATAACTGTGGTTGGAGAATGTAAAAAGTCGGCAAAACAAGGAAGGCTAGAAGGGAGGAAGGAAGGAAGGGAGGGAGGGAGGAAGGAAGGAAGGGTTGAGGGAGGGAGGGAGAGAGAGAGGGAGGAAGGAAGGAAAGAAGGAAGTAACTAAGGTTGATACCAGGGCCAGAATTTGACCTTTCCCATGCTTGAATTATTCCCCAGACAAGGAAGCACCTGTGGCCCTGAGTCCGCAGGGTGCATGGAAAAACAAAACAATATGTCTTGCAGAATCAAAGAAACCTCCCCGGCCTGAGGATGCGCTGTAACACTGTGGGCATAGGCAATGTGCTGTCCTGAGTCCAACTAGCATTTATGAATGGTCAGCCCTTCTCCACATTTCAATAATATTCATAATTCCTTCTCATTCTGCTGATTTCCATTTCCACAACGACACACATTTTGTAATAATTGAGGACTCTGTAATTATAGAGAAAAAGGTGAGCCTGCAAATGTCATATTTTCTCCCAATTAAGTGAACTTTGATCTAAAAAATTCTATTAAGCAATCATATTTGTTCATTCATGTTACAAGTGTAAACAAAGTGCCAGACACTCTTCTAGGTACTCCAGACACAGGTGGCCCTAAAAGAAAAGTCTGTCTCCATGGAGCTTTTATTTTAGTGAGGGCAACAGAATAAACAATTCAACAACAACAACAAAATAAACAGTATTATTTCAAATAGTGATACTGGTTATGAGAAAGATAAAACAAGGTGAGAGGACAGAGAGTTGGGAGGTGATGAGAAGCCATGCAAAGATTTTAAACATGGTTTGGTGTCATCTAATTTACATTAAAAAAATATTATCTTGCTGCTTTTCGGAGAACAGATTATAGGTGTGGAAGCGTGGAAGCAGGGACACCAGATGGGAGGCCATTCTGGTAGTCTCGGGGGAGGCATGATGGTGGCTCTCACCTGCTGGTAGCAGTGGAGGTGGTGACACTTGCTCTTACTTGGTAGATATTTGAAAGTAAAGATGTGGGGCTTGCTGACAGATTGTCAGAAGCCCAGGAAGGAGGTCATACATAGTATTCACAGCCATGGTCTAGATGAGGTCATTCTATAGCAAGCGTAGTTCAGAGCGAAGGTCTGCGTCCTGAGCAATGCAATATTTAGAGGCCTGGAAGAGACATTGCTATACAAGCAGAAGGAGAAGGAACACGCACTGAAGTAGGAGTGTAGTGTGTTGAGAGCCAAGTGAAGAAAATGTTTCCGAGAGAAGGAGGTAATCAACCATGTCATATTCCATTGCAGTGAGTAGCAGTGGAAAAATGCCCCCAAATAATTTGTGATTTACAAAACCATTCATTAATGCCAAAAATGTCCCCCAGTGGATCCAGATATTCTCCAAATCTTTGCACCAAGAATATCATGGAGATCTTTCGGTTATCCTGAAAGTCTATATTAATAGATAGTGTCTATAAAGTAAATACTGGAAAGATAAAGAATTGTAGTTCTGATTAACTATGCCAAGACCCCCAAAATTCTGCAAAATATCTAAAAGTAATTGGAAATGCAGTCTGATTCAAAGAATGCAAGATGTTAACAAGTGAAAAAGAGTGCTATCCAGAAGAAACAGAGACGAGAATTGTGTCAAGTTTCAATTAACTGCCCCTTGGGCGCATTTTCCATTGTAGTAACCTAAATTTCATTTGGTATATTACCCTTTCCCCATTTTAAGCATCTCTGAAGTTGAAGACTGAATGAGATATACAGATATTGGGATAAAGTGTGAATAGGAGCCTACAGGACAAATTATGAAGAGGGCAGTGCAAAATACAAGGGGCAGGATAGCAGATGAGTAAAACAAAAATGGAACAGTTTGGGTTGAGAACCCAAAGTATACAGCAACAGCCGGGTTAACAGCAGGTAATAATGAGCAAGTGAGGCTTGAGAGCTGAAGCGGTTGGCTGCATTGTCTCCAGCTACTTTCATACCATTTCTATCCAGCTGAGAACCAGTTTCTGACTTGGGTCATCCCAGAAGCCAGAAAGGTAAACTGGAAAGGTGCGAGTTGCATACTTTCAGAAGAAATTCTTGACAGTAATGGAAATCTGGGAAATAAGCATGACTCCCACCCATGCTATCTGACTGATTATAAGGAATTATATCCTCCGTGATCATTATCTACAGAATCCAAGTGGAGACTACTTCTGTAAGAATATCAAGTATGACGTCTGGTTGAAATACTGTTTCTAACAATGCTTTATTTCTTGAAGTGCTGTAAGATTGTGTATATCTCTAAGAAATAAATTAAGATAAATATCTTGTAGCACGCAACTTTCTCCTCTATTCTAGCCTTTTCCATTGACTAGACATAAGAAGATGTTTTTTAAATATGTAAACCATAACAGAAAAGAGAAACTTGTAGAGAAACTGAATAGACTGGAGAGAAAGTTTACTCAAGACATACTTTGTATGCTTTGCAGTTTTATTTAGTTCTTTATGAGGTTAACCTCAATTTTCTTAGCTATCCACTCTTGCTTAATTATTCGAACCAAGCCCCATCCTTTCTTGTATTTATTACTTTTGCTCTGAAACTTTAGTGAACAGCAGAATCACTGGGAAGGTTTGTTAAAATTCAGATTGCTGGGTATCACTCAGAATTTCTGACACAGCAGATCTGGGATGGGCCCAAGAATTTTCCATTTCTCACTAATTCCTAGATGATGCTGATGCTACTGGCCTGAGATTCACCAATGAGAACCACTGGGTGAACACAGCAGTAACAGGTGGTGCCGTTGATATATGTACATAAATAAAATTGATGTGAATAAAATTAAAGTCAAGATAGTGGATTTTTTTTTATTCCATCACTTCATGTCCCAGGATTAAAATCATGGGTGCAGAATAAAGTAGTCTTAGAGTGATTGTTTATCCCAAAAATGTATTTTTTGTGTATCATTATTAAAAACAAAACAAAAAACTTCATGAATTCTTAGAAGTTGAACACACTCTGCTTTGTACTAGGTACTCTCCTAGATACTGAGAGATGGTAGAAGAATGAAAGAGAAGTAAAACACAACCCACACATTCAGAGGCCACCCAAGACAAAGGGAGAGAAAACAAAATCACAAAAATAAGTGCCACCGATATAATGTGGCTTCCACTGATAAGAGCCAACACATTTTACATACTCTATGTCAAGATCTATTCTAAGCACTTTCTGTACTTTAACTCATTTAATTCCTTACAACAGTCCCGAGGTAGGTACTGTTTTAATCTCCACTTTACAGCTGAGGCATTGAGAGTTGATATCACTTGCCCAGATCATGGCAGAGCCAGGATGTGGATCCAAGCAGCCCAGCCAAGGTGACCACAGTATCAGCCACTCGACCACTGCAGCCCTGTACACTGCAATGAGCAGTAGCTCCCAGGTGCTGTGGGAACCCGGAGAAAGAGGGGCAGTCAGAAGAAGCTTCCCAGGGAGATGATCTTAAATTTAGAGGAAAGGCTATGAATTATTTCTGCTAAATTATTTAAAATTACTACTTTAATGAATAATTTATAGAGGGAAGTTTGAAATTATCTCAGATGCTCTTTATGTTATTTTTTGCAATCCTAGAAACATAGTGATTTTTGTTTCATAGTGCATAATTTCCTTCAAATCACCCATTTTGCCTCTATGGGCAAATACTATCCTTTAGGAAGGAGCTCTGTCTGTTTTGTTCGTAGATTCATTCCCAGTGCCTAGAAGAATTTCTAGCACTCAATAAATATTTATTACATTAATTAACTTGTTAATGGCAACAAAGTTAACCATAGACTAAAAGCAATAAGACCCTGGTCAGAAATAGGTATAGACAAGTAATATTGAGCTCCCAAAGCAAGAGCACTTCTTTGTAGGAATATAAGGCAGCTATTTATAGTGTTGTTATGTTATCTTTCCTTTTCTTTTCTGCCTCTTATCCATGGCATTTGCCATTAGCAGAATGAAAAATTGGCATATGAGCCTTCTGAATGTGCTGCACTGGACTGCGCTCAAATAAACAAGACATATATGTTCATCTTCTGGGCCGACACAAAAAATATAGGTTTTTCAGGGTCAACAACAATAAGCATCTGTAAGTTTATCATGGGGTTACGAAAAAAAACCATAAATACTATCCGTTAGTATCTTATAACAGGAAATATCTCATTCATTTTATTAAGGAAACATGGCCTCAAGTACACACACACACACACACACACACACTCACTCTCTCTCTCTCTCTCTGGAAATGGCTTTTTCGTTAATGAATTGAATAAATTACTACTTCATAAGTTAAGAAACTCCCCCTACTTTTGCAGCTGTTGTGCAGTAGTGATCCTCAAACCTAGAGTTTCTGTCCTCTGAAACTCTTGACAGGTCCAGAACCTCCCCATACCATCCTATTGCTAACCCACTCCCCAAACACCTCCTTCTATGTCCTAAAGGGACTCATTTGCTCTCTGGATTCTGCCATTACTAAATAGTTACAGAGGACTTTGGAGTGTCACTGTAGGTTTAAAGACTCATAGCATTACTCCAAGAAGGATAGAAACTCAAAGATATAGAACTTGTTTTTGTGTCTTATTCCTATAGGTTACGGTTTACCAAAACCACCACAGTTGTTTTCCTCACTGAATTAGTCAAGGTTCTCCAGAGAAACAGAACTAGTAGGACGTATTGAGAGAGAGACAAGGAGAGATTTACTTTAAGGAATTGGCTCACCAGATTGGGGGCGGGGGCTGGCAATTCTGAAACCTGCAGGGCAGGCCAGCAAACAGGAAATTCCAGCAGAAGTTGATGTTGCAGCTTTGAGTCCAAAGGCAGTCTGGAGAGAGAATTCCTTCCTCTTTGGTGAACCTTAGTCTTTTTTCCTAGAGCCTTTAGCTGATTGGATGAGCTCACCCACACTATGGAGAGCAATCTGCTTTACTCAAGTCTACTCAATTATATAACAGTAAATCCAATTAGACATCTGTATCTTTGAGTAGAGCATATTGGTTATAAACTTAGCTCCTGTGTCATTAAACTTTGATAATCACCATAGAACACTTGTTTTGGAAGAGGAAGTATTCTGAAATAGGGCCTCAAACAAAGTTTTTTTTGCCATTTACAATAATGTATTCACAGATCCTGGGATTAGGATGAGACTCTCTTTAGGCAGCAATTATTAGGGTGACTACGCTAAGCAAGAGATGTTAACCCAAAAGGCACTCTCATGAAACAGGAAGGTGGTAATAGCTCTACAATTCAGCATGTCTTAACGCTGTGAGCAATATCTGGTTTGATTTGCTGTTATATAATTGTACTGCCAGCAGCCACTCCATCAACACCCACACCTGTACTTCTCCGTGGCAGTAATCTTTGTCACCTTCTCTAATTAATAGTCTCTCTCTCCTACCTTGTAACTTTGTAGCCATGACCTGAATGTTATCTTCAATATAGCTCTTTCCTTCAGAGCCCACACAATCCATCAAGTCCTATTAACTTTTCTTTTGAAATGTCGACGAATCTCTCCTCTCTTGTCCATTTTCACTGCCACCACTCTAACTCAGACCATCAGTTATCTCTCTTTCCTCCTGAAAAATCTCCTAGCAGGTTTCTCTAATGTGTTTCACCTTTCTTTCCAATCCATTCTACACTTAGGTGCCTCCCTAATCGTTCTCATATTCCATTTTCATTCTGTCCCCATATTACATAGGATGGTGCTCCCAGAGGCATCTTAAGCTCTACCCAGTCCCTTTATTGCCCAAAAAACTGCCCAGATTTTCCTTCTTGCCTTAGTTCATTTTTATTATCAAAATTATATAATATTTTTTAAAGAACAAATCAGGTGCTCGAGACTATAAGAAGCCCTGAAACAATGCTGAATATTCCTTACTGAGGAAATCGAGCGTCCTTGCCTGACATGTTGGTTTACTGCTTGGTGGCGCACATTCCTTGGCTTTCCATGTGAGGCTCATGCAAAGGCCAGGGGGTTGCTCTCTACCTGTAAGACATGGCCTCGTGGTGGAGTGGCCTGCCGTCTGATCCCACCGCAGCCCATCTGGTCTTACACTCTTGTTCCAGGTTTCCTGGCTCTTTCTTGGCTCTTCCCTGGCTTCTCTCTAGGTTCTTGATTCTTTTGCCGTCAAGATTTAGCAGAGACAAAGTTTGTAACTTTCAGAAGGTATTTTTTAAGTGAACACAGGACAATAGAATACAATTACACATGTATAGAAATAAAGTTTCTAGAGATTTCTTATTTAACCAGAGGTCAGCCACAGATTGTCTGGGCTGCTTAAACGTGGAGCAGCCCCACTCTTTTTATTACCTCCTCACTGTCTGACTTTGATAGTGGAAAGTGGATAATAAACCTATTCAAATGCTGTGGGATTTAATTTTAGTTGGTGCCAATTCCAAGAACTGCTAATAAGAATGGCATGTCCTCCTTGCTTCCTAACATTACCTCCAGACATGGACTGCAAGCTCCCGGGCTGTTCATTGTGGCCTCATGGGCTGCTTCAGTCTTAATCTGCATGTTGCTTTATTTCCCCCTGGCTATTCCTGTCCCACAGCCCTGGATAAAAAGGCATTTTACAGTATGTCCCCAAATTCTCCTCCTCTGGGACAAAACTGTCTTGCACCCACCTGTCTCTTCCATGTTCCGCTGCTCTGCTATTACTCACTTGATACCAGGTGGCTAACCTCCCTACTTCTCAACTCCGTTCATTGGCCATCACATTTCCTTCCCTTTCTCTTCCTTCTTCCACTTTTCCTCCTTCTCTTCCTCTTATTACTACTGCTGCTAGTTTTGTGGTGGATTCTATCTATTAGGATATTCAGTGAACAATGAACTCTTTCTGGATTCAAGGTTACAGGCTCCGTTCATTTCTCATGCTTCTTGTCAATTCATCATTCAGATGTCTTGCATGCCAGAACATCAATCTTCCAGAATTCTATTTTTATAGTTTTACAAAACTCCCAAATCTTAAACATTCAGTTACAACAAAATGCAGAATTTTCACCAAAATTAAAAAGATGTACTATCACTCAAAGAAATTTATATTATCAGAGAACAGCAGAGCAAGGCTTCATTTTCATCCTAGGTTTTTCCTGTTGTTTTGCCTAAGCCTGACAAGTAGGAGAATGAACAAGACAGAATCACGGCCCCAGGACTCTTCTTTCTACCTCCAGGTGGTTGCCAGCATGGGCTCTAGCCATGCCCAGTTTGGATTTTAACTTGGTGGGTCCTAAACACAGAGATGGCCAGGGAGAACTCCTCAGAAATCACGGGCTTGGATGTTCACAGCTTCCTCCTTCAGCCCCATGCCTTTTCTGGCCTCACCCTGAGAAGCACCCCACAGGATTGCACTCAGAGCCTCCTTAACTGTATGGAAGAAAGAAAAGAAGGCACCATACTTTTGAAAATGCCTGGTCATAGTACAATGGGAAACCAATGTTGAACTCTGATCCAAAAGGGAAAAGGGGCCTCTAGAGTGCTTTCAAATGCAATTGATTCTCCTTATTCACAATAGTTATGTTCTATGAAGTCGCTGAATAGGAGAATACTGAAGCATTCCTCCTAGGAAAAATGCAGGGTTGGGTTTCTGCAAGCCTCTGGTCACATTTTTGTCAAACGATCAATACATAACCTTGTTTTGTGTGTTTCTGTTTAAAGACACATTATTTAATATATACTTTTGATTCATTAACATTGAACTCACCACCATAGCATTATAACTCATGCCTGAGAGAAGTTTATCTAACACACTTATTTTCTTCATAAAGCTCGTCACAGCCTTATTGCACTTAGGAATACTAGACAGCACTATGCCAGGAGGCCATTTTAAACAGCTAAGTCACCAACAAAAAGCCACAAAATGTGAAAAATATGACACTATGTAGACCACAAAATGGACATTTATTTACAGCATGGTAGCTGAAATAAGAAGGCAGAGTGTTGTCTTGTTCAACCTCAGCTGGGAACGTGCATTTTGGGTGACTCAGATTTTTCACTGCTCTGCCGTGAATGACCACACAAGTGCCACACATATTGATTTGGGGGGGCACAAATAAATTTTAATGAGTAGGCAAATTTGCTCATATGGAATCTCCAAATAATGAGGATCAACTGTATTTATTTGTTTGGGAGAACACATTGGACATAGGCTTAATATCTGATTGAACAGATTTTATTTTCCTCATTTAATGATTGAGAAAATTTAAATGCAGAAAGTTCAAGTAGCTTGTCCAAATTACACTATTAGTAAATGCTAGAGTTGGAATTCCATCCATACAATCTGGTTCCAAAGCCCAAATGTTTAAGCACTAACTACCCAAGATTGTCTCTCAAAATGAATAAGATTAGGTTTTAGAATTTTAGGGTTTAAAAGAATAATAGGTGTTATTTTGAACTTTATTTATTAAGACAAAATCAGGATTTATTTGAATATAATGCTGATTAGGAATTTAACCATTTTAACTAAAACATTTAAAAGAATTTAAAAGATTATCTTGTATGAAGTTTTTTGAGACAATTAACAAGAGACATACAAAATGGATACAGCTTTTCATTTTTTTCTCTTAAATGGTTAAGAGATTATTTTAGTAACAAGAATGGAATTTCATTAATAAGGTGAATATGAAATTGAAGTTAATACTAAAGTGTATATCTATGCACTTCCCACTCCTAAATTTTATTCAGTGTGAAAGATAACAAAACTGCAGCAAAGAACTTTGATGGACCATTATTTCCCTGTGCATTTAGTTTACATTATCGGGGTTTTAGAAATATGATAACTTTCAAGCAACCTTTGGTTGCTTGAAATTCTAAATAGGATTATATGTCTCCCATTTCGACAGGGCAAGAAGAGTGACACCTCATGTGTAGCATATGTGCTCCTCCCGTCCCAGAGCAGTCAGATTCATAGACCCAGCAACGCTCTGTTTTACAGATCCTCAGGGATACTAACGTTTCATCAGACTCCAAATCCTGTGATGAAAGGAATGAAAATCATTACCTTTCTTCAACCTTCACAAATATCATCCTTCCTCCTCTAATTATTATCTGATTAGCATCCTGGGCAAATTACCGTCCAGAGAGTCTGTTGGCTAAAACCATTTGTGGCATGACCTCTAGCCCAGAAGAATATCAAAAGTCCTACAATTCTCATCCCAACCCTTTAATTTTATAAATGAAGAAACTGAGGTCTGGGGAGAGGAAGGAACTTTTTTAAGCACCACAGATTTAGTGGCTAAGCTGGGATTAGAATGCAGATCTCCTAACTTTTTATCTTCTCTTTGTTGTGTGCTTCATTATTTGTTGTGTGCTACAGTAGCCACCAGGTCATCCTATTTTGAGTGAATATTTACTATTCCAGATAGTGATTTATGAGAACAAATGGATTACATGGTCTTGCACTTCCAGTTTGCATA
Source organism: Ceratotherium simum simum (assembly GCF_057802395.1). NCBI lineage: Eukaryota > Metazoa > Chordata > Mammalia > Perissodactyla > Rhinocerotidae > Ceratotherium > Ceratotherium simum. Next base: position 84,583,104 of record NC_141907.1, read on the forward strand.
CTCATCTTACTTTAAAATTTTTAAAGCTTATTTTCTAACCTCGGGTATATTCCCATTTTATTATTCTGGTGAGCTAAGTTAATCTTTTGAAAGCTTTTGTTTGATTACCAAATCTTGTTATTGGCCATCTTTTACAGGGATTACCTTGAACTGTTTAGAAATGACTCTGCATGAGCAAATATATGACTCAATTTCTTTACTATATACCAACTCATCTATTTTTATTTGCAAAACTAATGAAATTGGATTTTCCTTGAAAAATTTCCCCCCAGACATTTAATTCTGTTCTTCTGAAATTACCATTTGATAGACATTGGCTAAAGCAACTGAAAACTGAAAATTTATTTTGTCCAGAAAAAAACTCAAAAGCAAACTGGTCACACCTTGGTGTGAATTATGGCTTCTTTATTTACACATTGATAATAAAAACAGATACAATAAATCTTGATTAATTAAATGAAAATTGCCATAAAATGAAGCAGGTGTACACTGCAAATTAAGTACACTCTAAAAGGTTTTTGTGTCTTCTTAAGGAATCTATTACTTTAATCTAATAAGAAAGATTATAAACTGTAAAATAAATGCTGTGAGTTTAAGAAATTTACTAAATGGTGTATGAACTAAGACTAATAGGACTTCTGCTTCTGATTAGGATGTAAACATCACAAGAGTCTATTGTTCCCATTATAACAACAAGAATAAGCAAGATCATCTTCAAAATCAGTTTCTCTTCTTTAACCCAACAGTAAATTGATGACAAAAGAAACCTAAATGAACCGAATTCCAGAAAGGGACAAGCCCTTCACAAGAGAGAAGAAATTCATGACTTCCTTATCCTTACAGAGTAACAAGACAAAGAGAACGTGCTATTGATGGGGAGTAAAGAGAAGCCAGCTGAACATTTAGCAAACTTTTACTGGCTATACTTAGGCTAGTGTGATGGATAACAATCCTCAGGAGCCCCAGCTAGAGTGGGTCTGCGTCACCCAACAGCTCTCTTTTGTAGGCTGTCTCTCTCTCAGATTTTGTGGGGCCTCTGTAGTACACGCAGTTAAGGCAGACTGCTTATCATCCCAACAACTTGGATGTATTCCTTCGAGCTTTTATGCCTCTCTGTGTTTAGAACCTGGCTGCTGCTGCCTTCCATGTAGTGAAAGATTTGGTGGGATTTGTCTCAGCAATCCTGTCCCTCTTCCACTCTTCAGCAGCTACTGGTTAGCCCTCAGGGAAGCTGCAGAGTGTTTTTTTGGGATCTCTATCTGCTTTCCTGTCCTTCCCCAGCCATTGATATACAGCTCTGTGAACTTACGATTCTGATGTGAAGAAGTCTGGAGGCAAGACTGGAGAGAAAAAAGAACTATCCAGTGACCCGAAAGCTGGTAGCCAGTCTGTAGAGCAGCAGAGATTACTTGAGTCTGAACAGGACTCAGATCTCAAGCTGTGCTGAAGAAAGTTATGATCCTGCCCTCATAACTTGAGGTTTATGTTTGAGGCCGGTGGTTAACTGAATCTACATAAAGCCACAAAAATGACCAAGCTCAGCTCATCCACAGATTAGTTTGACTCAGCTCCTGAGTATAGTTGTCTGACTAAAGAAAGGGTGTGCATTATTTGGGGGGTAAATATTGTTTACTTCTGTCCTTTAAAATAATACTCAGCGTACAATGAAACATTACAAGAAACATGAAGAAGGAATAAAAGGTGACCCATGGTCAAGAAAAGAAATAGTCAATAGAAGCAGATACAGAAATGCTCCAGATGTTGAAACTATCAGATAGGGACATTAACAGAACTGTGATAAACACATTACAGAGTCTGTTGTAGAAGTTGGGCAACATGTGTAAAAGGATGGAAATTTCATCAGAGCAGTGGAAATTATAATAAAAAACAAAAGGAAATCTTAGAAATATGCAATATCAGAAAATTTTTTAAAATTAGATAGGGTTAATTATAGAAACAACATAGAAGAGAAAAGAATCAGTGAACTTGAAGACATTCAAAATAAATTATTCAAACTGGAAAAGAGAAGAAAAATCCAGAATCTAAGTAGAGCCGTAAAACAAGAACAAGTTCAACACATCCATGTATTAGTTTGACTTAAGTTCTAATCCAAGCTCTATAGGACAATATTAAATGATCTAACGTATGTGTAATTGAATTCCCTGAGTAAAGGTGAGAGAGAATGAGGCAGAAAAATATTTGAAGAAATAATGGCTGAGAATGATTCAAAATTGATGAACAACGTCAACCCACAGATTCAATAAGCCCTACAACCCTCAAGCAGAATATGTACAAAAATATTATACCTGCACACACTGTAGTTAAACTGCTGAAAATCAAAGATAAAGAGAAAATTTTAAAAGTATCTATGGGCGGTGAGGTGGAGGATGGGGAGCATGTGTTGGGAAAAGCACATTCCATACAGGAAAACAATTCTAAGAATGACATCTGACTTCTCATCAGAAATAGAGGCCAGAAGACAATGGGATACAAGAGTATATACTTTATGATTCCACTTATATAAAATCCAAGAAGAAATGAAACTTATCTATGTTGATAAAAGTTAGAAAGTCGTTGCCTCTGAAGTGGAGAATTGACTAGAATGGAGCATGAAGGAATTTGCTGTGATGATAGAAGCTTTCTATAGCTTGTTTTGGGTGGTGGTTACGTGGGTGTGTACAATTGTCAAAACTCGCCAAACTCATGATCAGTGCATTTTTAAATGTAAATTATACTTCTCTAAAATTTTTTTTAAAAGTTAAAAGAAACATAAATAGTTTTAAGCCAAAACATTAGTGATCATGTGATCTCGAGTTAAATTAAGCCCTGAAGAATAGCAAGGACAGCATGTAATACTCCCAAGTCGCAGGTGCACTATTTGATCAACACTCACTGTCTGACACTGAATGAATGCCCAGGATAGAAGATACCTCCCCCAGCAAACTTGTTTTAAAATAAAGAACTTCCGCATCTTATGCTGTTACAAACATGCCCGTTCCAGATACAGAGGGACCCATTCATATCTCAAATTCTCATAATCAAATCAAGGTGAAAATATAAAAGGTATGATTTTATAAAAAAATATGATACTTAAAAACCCAAACTAATTCTTAGCATAATCATAATTTCACTGACATAAATACCTTTATTCATATATAAATATCATACATATATATTAATATAATATTATATGCACATTCTAAGTATATTTAATTTTATGTTCTGCAAAAATAATGCTAGAGATCATGATTTAATTAACATTAAAATAACTAATATAGCTCCTGTGAATCATTTCAAATTCTTTGGAAGATTAACTTCATTTTAATTAAAAAAAATTAAAAATTTTCTAGTTATTGACCAAGTACATTAGCAGGCTGAGCATTTCCTACTTAATGAAAATAAGCAGGCAAAATAACCTCATCCAAGACAATGAAAGGGATTGCTGTAAATGATCATTTGGGCAGTTTTGAAACTGAGTCATCATTTTATAAAGGACCCAGTATTCTGGGTCAAGCACTCAGAATGGGAAGTACTTTGGAATAATGAAAAGAATTAGGGATCATAAGTTGGGAGCAAAGATGAATTAGGACAAGGATGCTTTAAACAATTTGATGCAGAAGAGAGAAAGGGAAGGAAACTAATATTTACTGAATGCCTATTATGTTTCAGAGCCCTTGCTGGGCACTTTTTATGTTTAAGTCATGAACTTATCTCAATAGCCCTACAAATCTGGATGAGAAAGCTAGGCTCAGACAGTAGCTTTCTGAAGTTCACATGGTGAACATATGGCAGAACCAACTGACTCTAACCTGTGCTTTTGTAACTATCATATTCTGTATTGCCCAAAGGATATGAAGATATGGGAATTTAGAAGAAATACATTTCAGCTCAACAGAGGTAATAACTGTCTAATAATCAGTGTTGTCTAACCAAGAAACAGGCTGCCTTAGGGAATAAAGAACACTGTCATTACAGGTGTTGGAGCAGTATGTAGAAGATCATCTCTTATAGACTCTAGGAGCACAATTCTGTTCCTGGGTAGGAAACTGGAAAGATGTCCTCCAAAGCTCTCTCGTATCTATACCTTCACAGAACGTGCTGGTAGCCTAATGGCTTTTAAAAAACTACCACTACAAATGAAAGAAAGAAATGGAAAATGAAGCCAAGCTCCACGCCTGTGGTCTCCTTTAGCGTCACCAGTGCAATCTTAGATCAGCTGAGCTTCTCCTTTTGTGTGTCAGAAAACATGGTTCAGAGAATGAAGACTGTCAAGAAGTGCACCCTGAAAAACCACGGCCACTTCTCGCAGTCCTTGTCACTCTTTCTGGTGTACAAAAATGGAGAGATTCTTAGTTTGTTGTCGTTTTTAATATTATATTACCTTAAACTTGAGGAATTGACTGACTGGGGAGGTCAGTGAGGTTAAAAGATGAATGTATTCCTATAATGATTAAACACTTACTAGTGAAAATAACATTTTAAGCTGCATTGACAGTTTTAAAAGTTCACCAGAATAGCAGTGTGCAGGAACAATGCATAAAGCATTGATTGGCAGGTGATGATTGTTTTTTGTATATTGCATGGTGTGACAAAGAGAGAGGTTACCAAGGGCTTGGAAAAATCTGACATCATCATGTAAATATTTTTCTTTGTTAACTTTAGCCTGGTTTAATTATAGCAGAAAATTATATTTTATAATACATTTTAATGTAAATAAATAGAAAATTATATCTTAATACCTTTTTAAGAAAATACATTATTTTTATTTTGAAAATTGGTACCTACCCTACACAGTTTCAGCTTTCATAAGCTCATCTTAGTCTATCTTCATAAAATATTTGGTAATTTTTGACTCATTGCACAGTGTATAAAAGGGACCAGTGCATTTATCATTGAACTATGACCATAGATTTACCTACAGCTATTTAGTGCTAACACATTTTGAAGGGTAAAATATTTCCATACAGTAAGTTTTTAACATGTCCTGAAGGTTTTTGTTTGTTTTTTTTTTTTGTTTTCTGTTAAAACATACAAACCAACGAACAGAATAATTTATTCGGCCCTGAAACACTCAAGTGAATTCAAAACTAAAGGTTTAATTCCCCTCTCTTTTCCTTTTTTTCCTTTTTTTGGTCTACAAAAATAGCAAAGAGGTAAATGAGACCAGATTCAAAGTTTTCCAAGACATTATGAGGTGGCTGTTTTCATTGCTTTAGAATTTTGCTGGAAGAGAACTGTCTTTTTCTTTGATGCTTTTGTTTCTGTTGCTGCTCTAAGTCTTCACATTGTTTGCTCTGATAACACCACAGCTTTTCAAGTAAACTGGTGTGTAATTTCTCTAATACATTTTTTCCAGCTACGTGTGAAAGTGTAGAATAATGACAAACCATCACTCATCAGTGTGTCTGTGTGCTTTGTCATTGGGATAGCAGTTTATGTTCATCATTATATAGTTATGCATAATTAATCCATGTCTTCTAATTGATAGCTAATAAACAATTATGAAATTCAAACTCCAAAACATTGATTTGAAAGCTGTAAAATCCTGATGGAAATTTCCATACTGAAGATGTTTATGAAAGTGCTGAGCTCTATTTTCTGTTACAGTTACTGTTTGAAAGAGCAATTTCACAGAGAAATCTGATATAACCCCTCCAGGAATTTCATGTTCATTTCAACTTCAGAAGGAAGCAACCTAGGCATGGCAGTAGAAAACACAAAAAGGTTTTATAGACAAACTTGTTTAGTTTTGTTATTTAGTGTTTGGCTGATGTAGAAGTACATTCAAAAGGAGTTATTACAATATAATGTTTTTGTTTTGTTGAGTTTACATGTAAGAGGTTGATGTGCCTTTCTAAATTAAACTTACTTCACAAGTAAGAGTGAGGCATTAATGCTAGTGAGAATATTAGTTTATATTTATCTTAAGATGAGAAATAGAAAGGGGGAGATTCTACATTGCCTAAACCACTGATGGTTTCTTATATGCAAGATCACACTAAGTTTGCTCTGCTTTGTGGGAATTACTTTTAGGAGGCAATTGTGTTCAACTCTTCCTTATGGGATTGCAGATATGATAAAAACATGCTAAATTCTATTACTTCTTATGCTTACAGATACTCATTTCAAAGAACTTCCAACTCTTCTCCACTGTGCAGCAAAATTTGGCTTAAAGAACTTGGCTATTCATTTGCTTCGATGTTCAGGAGCAACCTGGGCGTCTAAGGTGAAAAATTCGGAGGGCTCAGATCCAGCACGTATCGCTGAAACGCACGGGCACAGAGAACTCAAGGAAATCTTTGAAGACTTTTCAGTAAGGATTTTTTTTTCCATTTTATCTCTAAAACTGTTCCTATAAAATAAATATGTGTCTGTGTGTGCACATGCACACTGCTCTTGTGAAAATGACGCTACTGCACCGCTACTTGATAGTGTCAGTCATTGTCTTAAGAAGCATCTTACAAGATGAGTCAACTTGTTTCGGTATTGCTATGAACCAGCTCTGACTCCACACTCCCACGCTAAATAGCCCTTTTGGAAGCTGATCTGGTCTTTCTGGCTTCTACACAGCCTGTTCCATATTGGGGAAGAGATGGTGAGGAGGAAATGAAAACCTATGACCTTACTCTTTTATTCAGGACTCTAAGTAAGACACAATTAGGCAGATGGAATGAGATCAATAGTTATTAGGTTAAAAGAATACATTTTGATAATCATTCAAAAAAGTCTACTCAATAAAAAGTTAATTCACGTTGCTTAAATTTATTTCTCGTGATTCTTTTTCTCTCTAAGTCCCAGATCCTTATTATGTAGGTTGAAGCCCGAAATTTCAGAACACTCTTTGAAGGATATTAGTTTTGTAAGAATGCAACCAAGGGGAGATTTTGAAGGAGGGGATATTACCTTAGTACATAAAACACACTTTGTGTTTCCATAATCAACTTCAGAAAAGCAGTTATTTTCTGTCTGTAGCAAAGGTATGCACATTTTGCTCGAGAAAGTGAATTTTACTTCTGATAGCTCTTTGGAAAATATAATGGAACAATGATTGTGTTGGTGAATATGTCAGAATTTGTCTTTGGGTTCTCAGAAGATAATTTTATTGCCCATGAACAGTTAATATAGAACATTGAAATACTATAAATAGCTTCTGGTCTTTTTAGCATTTATTCTGATCATTAGATTAAGTCAGTGTGATAATGGATTTCTAAAAATCATTGGTATTTGAGATTTCCAGAAAGCAAAATGACAACCAATGTAACTTTTTCCCCCTACTTTTAAGAAATAGGAAAATAATTATTAGAAGGGCATGGATATCATCCACTATCTGAAATTGCAATAGGATATCTTTTGCCTGTATTTAAAAATAAATACAGAAGATCAAGTTTGTAATAAAATTAATAAACTATTAGTCTTTATTCTGTGTCCTTCAAATCAGGAATAAGCATTATTTTTATTCCTAGAAAGATTTTTAGCTAATGATTTTCACATAGACAAGTACATTCATTGTAGTAGTTATCCACGGTCTGTAGTTTGGACCAGTGAACATGGCGTCAGTCTCAGGTGAGTCAGTGAGTCGGTTCAGCCTTGCATGTTTGCCCATAATGCTGTTATTAAATACCTCCTGGTGCCTGTCTCAATTCGCTACCAACTGTTCTCAAATTTTTAAGTACTGGTGAACTTAAGTTAAAATTTCCCCTGAAAGTCTTCAGCATACATGGTTACTTTCTAAGATAAACTCTGATTTTCAGAGGGATACTTCCATTTCTGGTTCTCCAGTGAGGACTCAGCTTTTGACAGATGCAGCCCCATGCAAACTGTTCCATAAATAACACAATACTGGGTAATGCTGACAGCAGATATGAAAGTAAGTACAAGGGTAGGATTTGATGGATGTGGGAAATGCCTCTTTTTTCTCTCTCACATCCTCTGGATATTTATACCTCTGCTCCTGCAATAATAGCACTGATACTAGATTGCTATCATTGTCTTTAGGTGACCATTCACTCTTTTATGCTGGCTGCATGCTAATTTTGCAGAGTTATACTAGATAATTATTCTATGAAATTTGTTAAATGATTTTGTATATTTCATCTCTTTGTGAGCTGTTACATTTTGCCAGAATGTCTATAGTAGGTAGACATTGCCATTATAGGTGGGATAGATCAACTATTTTGTGAATGTTCTGCTGTCAGTAAGGAAGTGACTATAGCTGTTGCAAGGGACAGCAGTCTATAAGGGCATTTCATTGCTATTGATAATTTTAGGTACAATAACTTCGCAGGCTACCAAAGGCCTTTTTGCAAACATGTAGTTAAGGAAATGGGAACACATGTATTAGGTCATGACACACATGGAAAAGTATGTTTCCTGGTGATTTATTCTTCTAATTATCAATTTTATTTAAAAGAAATCCATACTTTCTTAGAGAAAGTATGGCAGATATTCACATGCTGACATTATATATTCTACGTTATGGTAGCTATGTCTTTTTAAGAGTATATCTAAACCTGATAGAGAAAAAATGTGCAATCTCATTATGCTGCTAAAATACTTTATTGCTTGTTTAATAATATATACATAGCTTTAGTGTTATAATCACGTTCTGACAAATCTAAGATTGTCACATATGCATTCAAATTTTCCATAAACTATTGTTTTAGAATTATTGAAAGGAGCCAATATTCCTTCAAGTTTAAAGTTTACCAGACACCACAGGACCATATTCTGTATGGAAGAAATATAAGTTTTTAAATTCAAACAACATTTTGCCCCCTGATTTGTTCAATTCTTGCTAATCTTCCATGAGTGAAAGATTTTTCATTTTAGGATCTCACAGGGAGTCACAACACAGTGAATTTGATCATCACTGAATAAAGTAGGTAAAAAGAAAAAGCCAATAATGATTTTTTATGTGTGTGTGTGAGGAAGATCAGCCCTGAGCTAACATCCGATGCCAATCCTCTTTTTGCTGAGGAAGATTGGCCCTGGGTTAACATCCATGCCCATCTTCCTCTGCTTTATATGGGACGCCGCCACAGCATGGCTTGATAAGAGGTGCATCAGTGCGCACCCGGGATCCAAACCTGCAAACCCTGGGCCGCCGCAGCGGAGCACGCGCACTTAACCGCAGCGCCACCAGGCCAGCCTCCGATAATGATGTTTAAAATACAGAAAAAAAGAGAATCATTAGCAAGCATTCGTAAACCAACAAGTGGCATCCATATCTCGGTGTAAGCTATGTGAAAAAGGAGGAGGAAGGAGGAAGAGGAGAAGTAATGTCAAATCACATTCCTTACGTTTCTTCATGATGTTTTTTTCTTTGAGAGGTTAATAACCTATACACAATCTATGAATAGAGCCTATTCATTATGAATGAGTAGCTTTCACATTTTTATAAAATTATCTAGTTAACACCTACACTTCTTTCATGATTTCAATACCGCTATAGATAATAATACCATGTATTTCTATAATCAATAAAGTCTTTCAAATAAACTAATCAATTTTCAGTTTCTGACAATGTCTCCTGGGAGAATTAATATGAAAGGTGACTGGACAAGGAGCCAAAGGGTTGGTTTGGAAATCCACAATTGAGTGTGAACCACAATGTGTTTAACAGAATTCTTGAAGAAATTCCAGACTATTTCAAATAATGAATAGCAATATTGATGATTAATTCACTCCTCTAAAAACTTATCTTTTAAATCAAAAATACCTGAAAAATTGCAAATAAACTGGAACTTGGGCACAGATTAAGAGATACTTTGTGATTTAAGATAAAGTGTACAACAAAAGTTAGAAAGTGTTTTAAGCAAAATAAGTGATATTTTCTTGGATTATCTTGAGAATATCACTCAATCCATCTCCGTCAGTTAACATCAGTGTGTAAATAGACAGGAAAATATGTACTCCTCCCTTGGCCAACTATGGAATTGGGGAACCAACACATGTTTATTTATCTCAGGAACAATGTCCAGACAGGATCTTTTTTCTTCCACCACAGTGTTCATTCATGTAATTTGGTTTATATGTTAATAAGATCTGAATCATAAGTATTCTTCAATTAAATTTAAGAAATAGAAGATCAGCCTTCCATGAACTTTATCTAGCTGGCTTTTCAGGAGGACTCCTGGCTGAGAATCTTTCTGTTGCTCACATATGCGATGAGATTCCTGTGACACCTTGCTCTCACTGATTTACCCCCGCACTGCTGTTTGCCCCTGTGGACAGTGGGTTCATGTGTGTGTGTGAGTGGTGTGTGTGAGAGAGAAAGAGAGATTCTATTGCCCTCTAGTGTCTGGCTGACAATGACCCTGATCTTTTTCAAATGGTCAAGGGTTTGGAATGAAGGTACAGAGGCAGATGGTGAAGCACTTAGTGTATCCCCAGTGATTGACTGACTGGGGTAGAGAACCAGTTATTCAGAAGTCAAGCTTTACGTTTAGGCCACTGAACACTCACTCTTCTAGGCCCTTTATTTTTCTCATTCTTAGCTTTGCTCTTAGCATTGCTCATCTGGTACTTTATACACTATTTGGTCTCTAGTAGATTGTTCCATTTAATTTAGTATGTATTAGTATATGCTGATTGAGTCTAAATGGCAGCATACCCTGCTTTGCCCATGTAATTTTTCTTTCTAGGTCTAGATCTGATCATGGGTCATGGGCTCCCCTGCCCCTCACTGTCAGGTGCACAGGAGGTGCTTGGCATGTATTTTCTCGTTGATGAGGCAGAATGCAAGTGTCAAGTTGAAGGACTTGTTTGATCTCACTTACCCAATAATAGCCTTAACTAGGTCCCATGTTTTAAATAAAATAATTGGTCATATTCTCTCTGTATTCAGGATGTTTTTTAAAGTTTAGTTTTAGAGAATTCATAGACAAATAGCCTAACTGCTATCTTCAGCATATATTTTTAATAGGCCAGCCTAAAATGAATTTTAGAATTCTGGCCTTTGTTTAATATTGATGTTCTGTTAGAACTGGAGAAACTGGAACAAGTCATATAACTACACTTGACTGCATGCATTACAAATTCATGTCTCAGTTATGCTTTGGGGGCTGCTTAGCAATCTCTATCTAAAATTCCATTAAATGCACCACAGAGGCTGTTGCAGAATTTACTCTTCCTCAAGTCCTCAAACCCAGCTTTGATGCCCTGCTTCTGCAGCTCTAAGCATCCTGTTCAACCCCTTCAACTCCCCTGTCCTGTATGTCAGGTTTTCCACTCTTGTCTACTCATAGTGCGTTGGGATAGAGCCAGGTCTGGATTTGAGTCCTGACTTCATCAAGTATCAAGTTTGCATCCTTGGGCAACCTCTTCATTTCCTCTTAGCTTCAGTTTCTTTATCTGCAAATGGGAAAAATAATTCCTCACTGGACTTGATGAAATAAATGGGAAAGCATTAATTATGTAGTAGATCCGCAGTAAATGATATTGCATTCACCTTAGTTTCTTTTGATTTATTGTTATTCATGTGAACTTTAGACCTCGCCATCAATCACACGCTCTCTTTCTTTTTCATCATTAATCTCTCCCATTATACTCTTTATACTTCCATTAGATTCTTCCCTGAACAAACATGTTCACATACACACACACACACTTCCAACAACCTTGCTTTCTCTTCAATCTCTTTTTCAGTACCAGAATTAACTGAAAGAATGGTCTACACTAGCTGCCTCTTCATTTACTCATTTCTTTCCTCCTAACAATCAAAGCTTTGCATTCAGCCTGCTGCTGAAGCTGCTCTGTCAAAGGCCGTGAATAATCTACCCTCTGTCAGCTCTTTTGGATTCCCCTCAGATGTACTTTGGCTCAGGCGTTGGCACTGGTTTCCCTGATCCAGCCCTCTTCCTGAATCTCCACTGACCCCCTGAGACTTTCTTCTCCTACCCCATCAGCTAAGCTTCTTTCTACACAGTCTTCTCTTATGATTGATAACTAAATCATTGCCTTTAACCTGGACCTCACTCCTAACTTAAGACTCGGGTTTCAGTTTGCAAGCTGAATGTGTCCACATGGATATGGTACAAGCATTTAGATCTCGACATACCCAAATGATCCTTTTCCCTCATACCCAGTTAATGGCATAATTATCTGCTTATTGACTTGGCCTAAAACTTCGTTTGCAACTCTTTCAAGATAGTCATAAATGCCACTTATGGAGACTATGTAGCAAACCCTGTGCAAAACTCTCTAATTCCGTTATCTCATTTGAGCTTCCCAATACACATATGAGTATACTTTTTCTCATTTTTCATATGAGGAAATAGACTGATAGAGAGCAAGTAACTTGCCTGAAGTCACTCAGCTAAAAATATGTGTGACTAAACCTTGAACCCATTCTCATAGCCTCCTTCTCCTTCGTATAACCCCATCCAGACCATCAATTCAGTCACCATATCTTAACAGTTGTACTCACATGTAATCTATTGCATGTGTCTCTCTGTTTCCTTCTTTCTGTGGCTCCCTTGGTTTGTATCTTCATTGTCTCTCTTTTGGTCTGCCGTCTTGAAAAGGCCTCCTAACAGATCTTCTTTCCCAGTCTTTGTGGCATCAAACCATCGCATAATAGGCTGCCTACTGAGGACCCACCACTGTGTAGCCCAGCCCACCATTGTAGCTTCACCTTTAATTGTATACCTCAGCCACCAAAGTCCGTTTGTCCTTCCTTCATTACTTTATGTCAAGCTATTATATTTACCTAGAATGCCCTTCCTCCTAAGTAAAATATCCTGATCTCTTAACCATGCCCAAATCTCAGTTCAAACTCCATCTACTCCAGGAAAGTTTCCTAGAAAGAGGCTATAGGTGTGTACCTCCACTGTACACCTCTAATCTCCTTTGTAAATTTTAGCATAATCTAGGAAAAGTATGTGATAGAGGCTGAGAGCATGTGCGCCGGAGCCACCTGTCTGCGTCTAAATATTGGCTCTGCTACTTTATGGACATATACCCTTGAGTAAGTCACAATCTCTCTCTGCTTCAGTTTTCTCAGCTGTAAAATGGAGATTAAGATAACACCGTCCTTTGTAGCATTGTTATGATAATTAAATGTAAGTATGTGTAAAACAGGTGCAACAATACCTGGCAAATAATGAGCACTCAGTAAAAGTTAACTGTTATTATGTATCATTCAGTCTTGGAGGGCCCTTTCTTTTGTGGAACTTCTTATACAGTCATGTGTCGCTTAAGGACAATGGGACACGTTCTGAGAAATGCGTCATTAGGCAATTTCATCGTGGTGTGAACATCATAGCGGGTACTTACACAAACCTAGGTGGTGTAGCCTACTACACTCCTAGGCTATATGGTACTAATCTTATGGGACCAGCGTCATATATGTGGTCCTTCATTGACTTAAACATCATTATGTGGCTCATGACTGTAATTTAAACTAAATACTGGTGAAAGGTTTTTTACTTTTATTTATTTTTTGTGGGTTTTTTTCATGTCTGTCTCTCCAATAGATTATGAATTCCATGAAGCCAGGGGCAGTTTTATCTCATTTACCGCAGTGTCCATAGTACTTAACACAGTTTTTGGCAAATGCTATATGGGTTCACTACATACGTGTTGAAATGATCAGCCAATCAATCAGTGTTGCTTTGTCAACTTCTCAGTTCCTAGAGGGAAGTACTATGCTCTGTTTATTCCATATTCCCCATTGCACTTAGCATGATGTCTTGGGGTTGTAGATAATAAATGTTTATCGAGTAATAACAATAGCAAAGACTCTTCTCCTAAGGAAAAATTTGTAAAAGCTTTATTTGGATAAGTTCATCTAAGATCGGAAATAAATGTTATTTTGCTGTAGTTTTTTAAGAGAAGTGACTATGGGAAAATAAAATTCAGATAGAAGAAACATTAAACTGAAAAAAAAAAAATCTGGTAGCTTCCAGGAACTTACTATTAGTGAAGGAAACGTTTAAAGCTGCTCATTATCACAGTACAAGTGGTTTTGATCTTGGCAAACACTCCAGTGTTTTACTGTCAACACCCACACTCAATCTTCTTGAGACTCTCCAAATCCTCCACAAACAACTTTTCTCTTATCCTGTAAGAACTAGATTCAGGCCAATGCAATGCATTAAAACATTATCCAACGTATTTTCCCATTATTTATCTAAATATCCAGAGCTATTTTATGATTTTATTTTTATATTATTTTTTTACTAAAATGTATTTTCTTAGAGATAGAATATCTAGATTTGCAAGTTTTCTAATTTGTAGAACACCTGTCCTAGCAACATTAGGCATTTACGTAGCAGGTACTGCTTGATAAAGTCTGTGCGTGTTATTTTATTGCAAATGGCAAGGGTGGGAAAGAGATCCTATACTTGTCTTGTGAATATCAGAGAAGTAAGCAGTTTCATTTCATATTTGTTGTTGTCCATTTAATAAATTCTTCAGCCAGTGACCAATTACTGAGCATGAGGATACTATTTATTGCATTTGCTGACTAGTAGCTTAATTACTGTGAATGATTTCAATGAATGATTTTGAGTAGTGGAATTGTAAATACCATAGGTTTTGAGCAAATCTTAAAAAACATTCACATGGAAATACACAGCTATGAAAATATCCTAGATCAGAATGGAGATTGTCATGACTTTTTCTGATTGTGAACATTTGCCATGAAATTGTGAATTGGCTCTTCATATGAAGTCTACTGATTTAAGATTCTTGAGATCAGAGGCCTTGTTTCTGTAACATTACCTGAAAGGCCTCTTAAAGTTCATCTAGCTCAAGCTCCTTCTTGTTGCATATAGATCTGACTCAAGAAAGGAAGAGAAAAAAGAGAAAACAAACTAGCCTTTATTGAGTTCTTCTGTGTCAAGCATTATGCTTGGTACTTTCACATCAGATCCTTATACTAATCTGTGTGATTTAGGTATTTCTACTCCCATTTTACAGATCAGAACTTCAAAGACTGTCATTTATTTGGGGTTATGCACTAATATGGCAGAGCCGTATTTCTCGTCTAAGCCCAACTACTTTTCATTTAATGCTTTTTTTAAACTACTGCGTCTCTCTGTCTTCCTTAAAATTGAATATCATTAACGTATTATCTTTCATTGTTCATCTTTATTTATATTCTGGTGATACGCAGATAACTCTATTGAATGCATTAATTCTATTGAATCTTATATGAAAAAATATGATTGTAAGCATTGAAGCCCAGAAACCAAAAAGGAGAAAAATCTGTCCCTACATGCATGAAAGGGCTTCAATTCAGTTGGGAAATATGTTTAAACTGGAATTTTAAATAGTTTTGTGTCAGTATTTTGATTTTAAAAAGTGACTTATGGTAACCATATAGAAGACTTTTTTCCCCCTCAAAGTGATTATGTAAGAAATAAATTAATATATTATCCTGTATTATAGCATATTGTATTTAAATGCAACAATGTCTAATGGAGCAGCATGCAGTCATTTTTGGTTGGGGTTAAAAGACTTGTCTGGAAAAAAAGCAGCTGTGGGATTTGTAGAGAAGCACGTGGATTCAACTCCTGATTATAATTCCATTTTCACTTAATGGAAAAAGAATATTTCAATGTAAAAGAAAAACATGTACAATAATCCCTCTCCCTCAATCATGAATGCTTAAGGCTGAAGGCCTTTGGTGGCAGTGTACTCAAGGAAGCAAAGTACCTCAGGCAAAAGACATTCTCATTGGTGCTGAACTTGTTCCTGATAAAGTGATCGCTAGTGTCCCAGCACGTGATGAAAAAGATGAACATAAAAATGTCCAAAACATCCTCATAAATGTTAAAAGACCCCGAAATGGAAGGCAGTGTCATAATTGGAACAAGTGAAATCACATGGAATTTTTCCTAAGAAGATAAATAATGAGCAGAATTTACATAATAAGCATTTAATGGGAAAACACGAAGGATGGGTCGGGGTGGGAGGAGTGGGATGTGCAGCTGTGGGGAGAAGGCAGAGCACGCGTAAGCTCCGACTTCTTAACCAGAAAGCCTTGTCATGTCATGTGATTTTTTTTCATAGAATATAGATTATCTGTTGATTTGTTTACAAAAATGACCTGGGAAGGACCTTGCATATATTTTTTAAAAAGCTTTGATGTTTAATATGGGATTTTAATAAAACATATACCAAGAAATGTTTTTAGTGCTCAAAAGAGCTCATATACACATTCATGGTAGGTATTTAAAAACCTAGGCAATAGGATTTGTTTTTTACTAAAAATAAAAGTGAAAAATGCGATGAAATTAATCAAGATGCTTTTCTTTCCTTTAGTCTGCTCTTTTTGTGGAAAGATTCTGTTTTCTAAATGTCTGTCATTATTTATCAATTCAAGGGAGAAAAAGAATAAAACAAAATAGCCAAAAAAAACCAAGATTGCCATTTATTGGTGTCTTTGATTTGATGCAGACTACCATAAAGTAAAGACACAGAGAGCGAGCAGTTACCGTTTAAAGGAATCATTATTATTATAGTCCAAATTATTATTAGTAAAAATAAAAGTAAAATTTTTGAAAACAGATTTGTTGACTTTTAATAACTTGTGTCTGTTATCAACTAAGGCAACTAAACATCTGCTAAAGATCTACTTTGTTTTTCCTACTGTATTACTTATATATCTACTTTTCTAAGAATTTAATGTGATTCTTATTCTTTATTCAGTTCTTATTGTTTATTCTTTATATATTCAACTTGAATATATAAACAAGTTAATATTTTAAGAACAAAATATACCATCATACATCCATTTTAATTTCTGAGAAATGACACAGATTTCATTTTTGTTTCTTAAAATAATTAGGATATGAATGCCACTTATAAATCAACATCTCCATTTTAAGGAGCTCACTAAATCAGAAATTTCTTATTAGTGTATCACTTATCTGTGCCAAGCGAAGGTTTTGCCTTTATAGACTTCAATCTGCTGTTAGTAGATCCTGTCCCTTTTTGTAGATCTAAGTCTAGGCATGCAATCTGATTAAAGCATGCAGAAGACAAAATTCCATGATAAGTATATAAAACATAATACATACCTACTTTCTTTTATGTAGCATTGATATATCTCAAACCAATAGTGGTACAGAAATAAATAAATTTCATATTTGGTACATTTCAATGAGAAAATGCATTCATTTACATTTTTCTTTTAAAAATAGTGCATGGTTATTTTAGAATATTTGGAAAATACAGAGAAATATAAAGGTTGTTTATAATCCCACTGTCTAGAGATAAGCACTTCACACATTTTAATATGTTTCCTTACATTCATCTTTGGATATTTAAATAAATTTAAGTGACTCAAAACCCATTTTTTAGCTAGGAGGCTCTCATATTCTAATTATCCCTAGAAATTTTGGGGTAAGAGATTTCTTACGTCTTTCCTAATAGTGCCTGGCTCCGTGCTCTGGCTTCTTTCTTATACTTTCAGGTTCTGGATGGTAGCATCCTCCTCCAGCTCTCCCAGCTTGGACGGTGTTGACCTTTTCTCTACATTCCCACACAAATGCCACTCATGGAAGACCTCTGTGTGAACAGCAAATTTCACTGTAGGTTTAGGGCCATGAGCGAGTCTCACTGTAGCAATGACCTTGGCATTAATCCTCGCCAATAATGATCAGCACTTTTGCCTCCAAACACTCCCCCAAAACAGGCCTTATTATTTCTCTGCTCTTGCAAAGAGTTTGGTCATCTTATTTCATTCTTGTCAATTTATGTCCTTAAAATATCATTTTCCTTCTTCAAAAAATTTATCACGGAATTCAAAGAAAGTCCTCTTTATCCCTAAAAAGAACCCTGGTATCAGCTGTTAAGGTACATATATTTGCTACACATTATTTTTACAAACTTGCTATATTGTAAAAACATTTTATATTCTGTTGTTTTAATTTAAAATTACATTCAATTCCTTTATTTATTATTACATACTCCTTGTAAACCGGATAATCTAATTTTTAGTAGAAATATTACATGAGGTGAATCCTTTTGGAGACAAACCCAAGAGGCTGCTACTTGGAATCGCTCGCCTGGCACTTCCTCAAGATGATTGTCAGAGAGGGATCACTGAAAATTCCAACACCTGCGCCAACGAGCAAGCACAGCCCTGACTGAAAAGTGTTAGAGGATTTGAACAAGTTAGAAACCCAAATGGTGCTTATCAGGAGCAAGGTAACAGGTGTTGGTGAATGAGGGCCACAGCATGGAGGACGGCCCCAAGGTTGGAGATGTGTGCTGAGCCAACAGAAGCAGAAAGCCTCTGAACGTCCCTACTGAGGACAGGACAGCCCTACATCCAGGAGCGGCAGCTCCACGTGGGCCTCTTCACGTTCTCTGACTTTAAGACGAGAAGGGCTTTTCCCTGATAAAAATTTGCTTCCCTAGTTTGGGTTTATTACCTGCCTTACAAAACCCGTACTTCCAGGGAGTAATCCATGACTGACTTGAGGAAAGGAAAGAGAAATAGTAACATTTAAGAGTACTTAGCAACAATATTCATTTAATCACATAATGTGCTGCTTTGATAATGTTTCGGCCTAGACAGGCATTACCACAGACAAAGAGGAGAGAGATTTAACCTAATACTTATTTGATATTGTTTCAATATGATAAGTGATTAAAAAGTGAAAAATTCAGTCAACTGATGGATTGTTTCATATACGTGATACTAAAGTTTATTAATTAGTCATTAAAATTTTGTATAAATGTCTTAAGTTTTAGAAATGGCAAATGCACTAAAACAAAAGTTCTCATTGTTTTGATTTTAGAACTTGCCTAAAATGTGCCCATTGAACTCTAAAATCAGATAAAAGTGTACGGGGGAAAAAAGAAAGAGAAAGAGTGGAGCGACAAGGTGAGAGAAAGAAAGAGACATTTGTATAACAGAAGAAATGGGTGAGGCAGGTGTCTGTGGTATTTCTGCCTACTCTGTTATGCTCAGAAAATACTTGATTTTTAATTAAATATTTCTTGATGTGTTTCTTTACACAGGTTGCATGCTCAATGCAACATATAGGAGACGGCTTAATTCAGACCAGAGAAAATGTGAAAGTGATTTTCCAAATTTATTTTATGATCTATGAGTTATTAAGTGAGAAAATTGTCCTTAGGCTGTACATCAATAGAATGACCATTAGGAAAGACATTTCTCCTGGCTGCTAAGTCCAGTGAGCTGCTTAAAATAGTCTATCCCTGCAGTGGTGTTAGTTTGGTTTAACAGAGTCAAGCAGAAATCCTATTTGTAATTCTCAGTAAGAACTGCTCACAGATGTCACGGCTGCTGTTTTCTGTGTTGCTACGTAATGAATGATTCATATTTTTATAAAGTTCCTAGAAGAGCTAATCTTTACACACACATGATATAACCCTAAAAAAGTTTTCCTGGGTTCTTATCCCTTACTCTGTCTCCGCACAGAAGGCAGCAGAAACACCGAGGGTCAGGACAGCACCCAGATGGTCTCCATGCAGCACCATCCTTGGGGAAGGAGGCCAGCACCACTGGGAAGAGCACGAGGAGTGAAATGTCAGAATCGCCCTTGAGTGCTTTCCTTTCCAGCTCAAATATCAAACAGATTATTGTGTTATCAGTTTATATCAGCCTAGATGAATTAGCTCTTAACTACAATGAAGCAAAGATTTTGTAACACAAATATAATGAATGTTTTGTTTCCAGTTTTTTGAATAGGCACAATGTATTATCTCCATGATTCAGGTTTTCTACGTCAGAAATACTATCTTCTCATAAAAAAGGTGCACACTCATTTCTCCTAAGACAGATTTTTGTCATCCTTCTTATAACAGGGTCTGTTCTTTTCTCCTTTACTTCATAATTGTGAAGTAAATATTTTTACTCCAATTGTATAATCAATATTTTTTAAAAGTATTTTTTTGTTTAAAAAAATGGTTTTAAGAATTAATGACTCTTTTGATAAACCTAGAGGGCACTTTTGTCCTAGCAACAGCTGAACCCTGAGAAGTAAGGCCCCACCACCGCAGACGGAGGAGAATCTTAGCCTTTTGAGGAGATGTCATAATTTCATTCCTAAATGGGGTTTATCTTGCAGTATTTATTTGAATATCTACTTATCCTCACTTTTTGGAAAACCTTCTTTACACCCACAGCAAGCCCCTCAGTCTACAATTTAAGCCCTTCTCCCACTGGCCTAATCTCAGAGTTTATGGAAAACAGCTGGGGTGGCAAATTCAGTCACAGCAAATGTGTATTTCAGAAGAATTTCTAATATCTCTGCTCTGATCTTCATTGTTCCAAATGCCATTGCTGCTTGGAGTGCAGCCATGGTGTATGAGAACAAGCAACAATATTATTTTGATTACCTATTGGCTCAGTAGGTAGTGATTTTAATACTTATTAAGTTAAAATTAATTGAATACCCACAGGTAACAGGGCAATTCATGAAGGTAATAGAAGTACTTATAGGTTATATATGTGCTTAAGTTCCTACCCAATAGAGATCATCAATACATCATTAAAATTTTTTTAAGATTGAAACAGTATTGCATTCTAGACAGATAATTCGTTATCTTTGATGTATTTACTTCTAAGATGCTGGTGGTCTCCAGTATGCTAACAAGGGTCACACTTCTGCGTGTGGTGGCTAAATGGTCTGTAAGTCCCTCGGAGTCCTAAGTTTTTATAATTCTTAGACTTCTGATTTCTCAGAAACCTTCCAAACTTGAGTTCTTTTGTTTTCCTCTGGCTTCTTTCAAGTCCGTTAGCTTGTGTAGAACAGAACAGTCTAGAGCTGTCGCACGTCTACCGGTCAAAAGGCAATGCAGTCTCAGCGAGGGCAGAATTCATCACAAATGCTGATGAGAGCAATCGGTATGGACACCACGGCTGTAGAGAGGAGCCCTTGTCAAATAAACACAATGGCGTTATGCTTTCAGAATGAAAACATGCAAAGGCAAATTAATTAACATTTCATTGGGAAAATGTGAGTCTTGGAAATTCTCTATTAATTGGCTTTGAATTTCAACATTCTTGTTGCTTGAGGACAGAAAGGGGTGTTTAATATAATCCATTGTAGACTGGGTATATACTTTTCCACTGGTATTGTGCGTGGTTTCTACTTTAAATTTATATAAAGGTCTCTCCAAGGTCAGATTACATACGAGAAAAGTGCAGAACTATGTATTTTTTTTAAAAGGAGTATTCATCAAATATATTAGCTCTGAGCCAAGCAGTATGATTTCTTCTTCATCTCTCCTTATGTAGCAACACCTTCCTTGTGATATATATGGATGTGAGAAATTAAAAATTATGTCTGACTTATTTTGCCTCTAAAAATATAGTATAAAAGGAAAATGGATGGTACCCGTTGAAGGCTAAATTTTGGATTTGTTTTAAATAAATTAATCAACTCTTGCTTGAGCCAGAAAATCAATGGTCTCTCCAATTTTAGTTTAGCAAATCAATTTATTGTTTGATTCAACAAATAGTTATTGAGTACCTATCAGGTGCCAGGTATTGTTCTAAGCAGGGGCAATTAATAGACTGAAACTTCTGTCATCATGGAACTCAAAATCTAATGAGAAAAAAGACGTTATAAAGCAAATAAATAATTAAGATATACGGTGTCAGATGGACATTAGTGTGTAATGTCCAAGAAGAAATAGGAAAGACCACGTTGTGCAGGGTGGTGCGTGGGAGGAGTTGGGGGAGGCAATTTTGAAAGGAGTAGTCAGAGAAGCCCTGGCCGAGCAGGCAGCCTTTTGTAACAACCTGCAGGCTGTGAGGGCCATGCAGATATCTGGGAGGACACTGTTCTAATAAGGGAAAACAGCACAGCAAATGCAGCGGCCCTGAGGTAGATGTGCCTGGCATGTAATGTGCCGGTATTTTACAGGAGAGCCAACAATTTAGATTCTTTGGTAATGGAATGTGAAAGAAAGTGAGTAGTTACTGATGTCTCCAAGGATTTTGGTGGAAGCAGTGGAAGGAATGAATTGCCATGAACTGAGATGGGGAAGATTGTGTGAAAAACAGATTTTCTGGGGAAGATCAGTAGTTTGGTTTTGGACAAATTAAATTTGAAATGCCTAGTAGATATTTCAGAGTGTAGAAGTTGAGGTGATGGGGGTACCAGCAGAAAAGACCAAGAATGAGCAGCCTTTGAGGTGGGAAGAAACATCAGGAACTCTATGACCTGGAAACCAAATGAAAAAAAAAATTTCACAGAGGAAGTAGTGGTCAACAGTGTCAAATGCTGCTGACTGATAGGTCACCTCAGTAAGGACAGAGACTTGACCTTTGGATTTAGCAATGTGGCCATCAAGAGCAGTTTGTGTGAAGTGCGTGGAGAGCAGGGGTGCAGTCAGAGATGTGGGAGAGGTGACAAAGCCGTGACATGATTAGAGAGGGTCAAGAGAGACAGGAGGAGTGGAACTGGGGGCTAGTGAGGATAGAGCAATTGTTTGGGGTGTTTTACTGTAAAGGTAAGCAGAGAAAATGTACTGTAGCTAGTAGGGAACAGGGGGTTAGTAGAGGTGTTTGTTTTTCCTCTTTTTTTTTTTTGCTGAGGGAGATTCACCCTGAGCTAACGTCTGTGCCAATCTTCCTCTATTTTGTATGTGGGTCGCTGCCACAGCATGGCTGCCCATGAGTGGTGTAGGTCTGTGCCCAGGAACTGAACCCAAGCTGCTGAAGCAGAGCATGCCAAACTTAACTACTAGTCCATGGGGCCGGCCCCAGTTTTTCCCTTTTTTAAAGACTGAAGAAATCACATGCTTGTATGTTACTAGCAATGACCAATAGGGAGATAAATCTTAATGATTCTGAAAAAAGAGAAGAGGCACTGGCCACATGTTTTTGTTTGTTAAACAGGACAAGAGAGATGCTGATATAAAGAATATTTGTGTGCGTATATTTATATGTGTATATTTATCTATTTCTTCTTAAAAATTAATCATAATAAAAAATCTTTCCAGATATTGAAAAGATGGAACAGTGAGTCATTGTGAGAAGAGAGAGATTAAAATTTTCTAATGAAGCTTGAGCACTGTGATGCTTTGGGAATGATTCTGGCGAACAGTTGACTCTAATTTAGCTTGTCCCGAGTACGTCTTATTAGCTGTTTGTGGGAACAAGAGTGAAGCACAGTTCTAGATCAGACACATTTGCTGACGTGTGGTTAGGAATCCCGGATGAAAATCTCCAAGGGGAGAGTCTCCAACTGGTGTGAGTGTCTTGGAGAGAAAGTGAACCGTCAGGGGGAAAAATCAGAGCATTTTCCTCTGTCAGACATTAATGTCCACTCACATGGACAAATCTCAAATTCATATCCTTGATTTGAGCCTATGGCTGAGACTTCAGCCCAAGCAAGCACACTCCTCCTTTTATTAGTGTTTAATTTGCTTTTCTCAATACTGTTGAGTCCACTTATTCAAATCTGGCTCTCACTAAAACATCAGTAAGCCAATTAATCCATTTCCTTAATGAGAACTCTCTATTACAAGAATGGGTAACTGCATAGACCTCTATTGAATCTATCAATCTTGCATTTGATGAGGAGAATGCCAATTATCTGAGAAATCTGGTTCATTACCGAGTATTGGACTGCATTGCTGAACAAGCCTGCAGCTCGATTATAATAGCACTGTGGGGTGGAGGGCTTGGGGGTGTTGCTGTGCTGAGGACCTGTTGTGTAAGAGGTTGGGCTAGAAGCTTTACGCACATTCCCTCATTCCGGTTCCCCACTGCTCTCTGAGGAACTGCCACTTATTTTACATTTTGGGAAACTGAGGCTCACACGTTGGAGAGTTAGTGAACTGTGGAACCAGAATCCTCATCAAATGCCCTCCAAAAATGATGGTTAGCCATAAAAACAGTAAGAACCTACTAACTTTAGTGCCTCACTAGGTGAATTCTGTAATGATTACAATGATTCTTTCCAATTTTAGCGTAGACTGTAAGAGTGGAAGAGAAAGGGAATGGATTTTGTATCAGCACAAAGGAAGCCAGACTGATCTGCATTTAATAATAATAAGTACTCACTGAGTGAGCCGGCTCCTCTCCTCCAATCTTCTTATGTGTTCTTTCCTTGACATTCCAACCTGATGCCCATCTAATGCTGCTGAGTAGAATGTCAACCTCGTCATCATATTTCTATCATTGTAATCATTCCCACATATTTATTGAGCACTCATTTTATATCTGGTATGATAGGGTTGTTAGAGAAAGAAGGAGAAAAGAGAAAACCCTGTACCTTTATTTCTCTCTGAAATCTACTTCATTAAATATCAGAATGTTGTAAGGTTCAAGTTATGTATATGAAGGGCCTTTGGAATTTGTAAAGCTTTAGTGATGTTTTTAGTATTATTATCATAATTTTTTAACTTCTCTATGAACATATTGTAATATTTCAATCACTTTGTGAGTGAATTATTTTAACAGTTTTTTCAATTAGAAAAATACATATGTGACACATGAATATTCCATATTATGAATTTTTTCTATTTAGGATATGGCTCCTGAAGTAAATATAAGAATTAACATTCATCAAATTTTTTCCTTAACTTCATATACTATAACTTCCCCTCAGATAGGGAATGAATATGTTTATGATGTTTTCTGATAGTCTGCCTTCTACTCATCAAGTCAATAGAGGTCTTCAATTCACAGGAAGATTGGAGTGGCCATGACACTCATGACACGAGGGCAGCCTGGCATTGGGCAGCATTTTGCTGCTGTCCCAGCCCTTCCTGGGCTTACATTCTGCTTGGTTGTGGAGAGATAGTAGGTGAATAAACAAACACGGTCATTTCAGAAAGTGATCAATGATGTGAATATTTTTAATTAAAAAATAAAATTCAATTGGAATCTAGTTATAAAAAAGAATGGAAATTTGTCATGCCGTGCTCAATATCACGTTATAAATATAAACCTCCACTTGATATTAGGTTTCATAGTATCTTCACAACAATCATGTATTAATATAATTAATATATTAATAAACTCAAGCCTAGAATCTATTTGCTTTATCACGCTATAAATTTGATGAAAGTATATCAGAGTTTGTAATTACATGTTAATATATGTGGATATTTAGTATCTCTCCCACGGAACTGTAAATTCCACGAAAGTATATGTTTGTTCACTGTTCTAGCTGCCATGCCCAGCACAGTGGCTGTCTCAGAGTAGATGCTCTCTCTCTCTCTCTGTATATCTGTATATCTCTGTGTATACATATAACCTCATATCCAGTCTCCAGCAAGCAGTTAAGTACTTTGGAAAAAGTTAGGAGGAGTCATAAATAATAAAATCAGCAAAAAGTTATGCAGAACTTGCTATGTACTGGTAGCTATTTTTACTGCTTTCTGCTAACAGCTCTGTTCTGTTATCCCTGTTTTAAAGATGAGGGAATGAAGCACAGAGTGGTTAAGTGACTGCCCAAGGTCACACAGCTGGTAGGAGGTAGAGGTGGGGTTTGAACCCAGGCAGGGTAGCTGTAGCTTGCGTGCTTTAACACTGCACTAGACTGCACCTCAGTCCTTAGGAAGGGCACACTTCACCTTTTTTGGTGTGTTCTCTAACAGCTTATCCCACTATAGATCTGACGGAAGATCTTTCTGCATAGAATTATTGCAGTACATCACAAAAGATTCAATTCAGGTGGAAGTCTGTGTCCAAATTCAGTTTCACCTGTAGTCTATGCAGATGGACTAAAGTGCCTCTAAGAATATAGAAAAAGAAAACACCAAATCCTAGTTTTAGTTGGTCAAATTAGGTTAGCTAATGGCTGTTATATGCTTAGCTTTCTGCCACTCTCCTTTGCTCTTTTGTTGAACTATTATATAACTAGTTTTACTGACTCTCAAGAGTATTGTGGTGGTTAATTTTTTGTCAACTTGAGTGGACCATGGGGTGCCTGGATAGCTGACCAAACATCAAATGGGTGTTTCCGTGAGGGTATTTTTGGATGAGATTTACATTTGAATCAATAGACTGAATAAATTATATTGCCCTCCCTAATGTGGGTGGGCCTCACTCAATAAGTTGAAGGCCTGAATAGAATAAAAAGACTAACTCTCCTCTGAAATGGGACATTCGCTTTTTCCTGCTTTTGGACTCAGACTAAGTCCAACAGCTCTTTCTGGGTCTCAGGCCTGCCAGCCTTCAAACTGGAACTATACCATCGGCTCTCCTGGGTCCAGCTTGCTGACTCACCCTGCAGACCTTGGGGCTTGCCAGCCCCCATAGTCATGGGAGCCAATTCCTTATAGTAAATATTTTTCTATATATGTGTGCATCCTATTGGTTCTATTTCTCTGGAGAGCCCTAATACATGTATTAATTTGATTTTAAATCTTTTTCTGTGATTTTTTTCTGAGTCACTCTGTGGTACACGTCAAGGAGAGGAAATAATCTGAGTGCTAGATTAATCCTATCATGTTGCAGTTTGCTGTTGGGGCTGTACCAGGGTTTGGGTCCTTCACAGGGAGTGGGCCGGAGAGCTAGAGATGAAGCAGAGCCTCAGAAGACAGAAAGAGAGAAGCAGACAGATGGGGCACAGGTAAAGCAATAAAAATCCCTAACAATTCAGGAGTGGGTAACTAAAATTGTTCTAGGAAAATATCATTAGAAATCGTTAAAATGTTCCCTTAAAAGAAAATGCAATTTGTTTACGATCTTTGTAGTGGTTTTCACGTACCTCCTAGCAGGTGTCTGGGAAAGTAGGGAACCTGTTTCAGTGCTTGAAGAGTTTACTGACCATCAGTAGATGGGTGGAGAACGGGCCTGTCCAAAATGCCGATGGGGCCTCCCTTAAGGAATACTAGAAAGGACTTTCAGCTAATCATACTCTAATTTCAGAAAACATAGAATTCAACTTTTTTCCGTACTCTCTCTGGTCTCTTTAACCCTTTGGCAAGTAAATATATTAAATAGAATTGAAACAATGGCCACATCACGTGTGTTTTTTATAAGTGTGTGACTGTGTCTGTATATGTGTCGTTAAAAGAGAAACTGAGGCAAATTAAAAATTTTTTATATTTATTTGAGCAAAAATCAATTCAAACTGGGCAGTGTCAAAACAGAAGAGGTAAGGAGTGCTCTGCCGACAGGAGCTCAAAGAGAGACTTTTCTAGAGAAATGGTTAAGCAAAGCAAGGAAATCATCGGTTGGCTCTGACTTAAAGCCTGGTTGGCTGTCATGATGGGTTGCCCTTAGGTTTTGATTTCATAACCTTGGGGCGCTTACAGGCTGAGATTTTGGTTTTCTTACGTGGGCACCACGGCGTTAGAGCCACCTCGTCTAACGGCCTCCTTGTCTAAGTAATTTAACAGTCTCTATGTGTTCATAAAATTTCTCTCAGTTCCACTGACTGTGAAGTCAGAATTTGGATTTTTGTAAGGGGGCTTTTTTGTGGTTTCAGGTTAGTTGTCCTGTTGTAATTCCATTTTCTTATAAATCTATATATTAAATACTTTAACAAATTGTAGTATGTCAGAAAGTAGAGGGCTGCCATTTTGTGAGACACAACTATCGCCACCTTCATGGTCACATGGCACAGCTTGAACAGCTTCTGAAAGTAAGACTGAAGATGAAATTACAGCTGATGTCGTAATACATGACATCCACTGAATGCGGTGTCACTCCTGTGTCAGTAACATGTTTGCATTTCTGAAAGAAGAAATAAGGTGAGACCACCCATTCTTCTGGGAAATATATGCACGTACTAGAGGAGACAAAACATAGAGGTGTTTCTTTTCAAATAGAATTAAGCCTACTCCTGAAAGGTAGATAAGAGGCAAAACAATAGGTTTTGCAAATGGGCAAAAATTACAGGATAAGACTAAATATGAAGCTATGTGATGAGAATAATCATTACAATGGATTGGGTAAAGGTGTTTGTAAAGGGCTGTCTGATATTATTGTTTTTCCTGTAATTTTGAAATAGCCTATGCTGTGAATATATCGAAATATCATCTGGAGAATGTACACTAAAAATGTGAATATTCTTGCCTTCATAATTTATGATGTGAATTAGTTACACTGCAAACACTGCTCCCTTTCAAACGCAAGTGTGAATTCTAGACATGCTAAGGTCATGAATACTTGGCAAGTGGCTATTGTGAAATTTATCAAAAATGATGGTCCAGGGTGAGGATAGGGCTATAGAAAGGGAGATTATTTGGAGAAACTAATGGAAACAAGATTTAGAGTTTTATTTATGTTGGAGTAACAGGGAGCATACTCAATAATCGAGGAGAGCCAGGTAAGAAAAAAAAAAAAAGAGTTAAGCATGAGAGCACCCACTGGGAGTAATTTCTTTTTTAAAGAAAACAAGTCGGTGGATGAAAAGCATGTTAAAGAGGTGCAGGTCTTCGTATGGCTGTAGCATTGGCACCTTAGGCTTAATGCAAAAGGTGGTTATATCTGTGTCCTAAGGAGAGAATGAGTATTTCCCAGAGCAGCAGATCTCGCTGCTGTGTAGCAATCTCTTCACAAGTATATCATCAAATTTTGATCCACTGTATTTTAAAAAATAATTTAGCATATATGATGTTATGGTGATGACTGTCAAAGAGAATATTAAGCCAAATATCACAACGTAATATAGAGACAGAAACAACTTATTGCAAAAACAAGAGTTAAGGAAGTAACATCAAGTGTGTAGCAATGGCAAGTCAAATATTTCTCGAAAGAGCAGCCAGCCTACCTCACAAGTTTGGTGGAAAGCTGGTCAGGGCAGGAAACAGTTCTACTCAGACCTTGGGACAGTGTTGAAGGGCCGTGACTGTGGGCACTTGTATAAATTCTGTGAGACACTGCCATTCAGCAGTCAGGATTCTCCTATAGTTATTGCTGGTTTGGTGTGATTTGAGTCTTTTCGTTCATTCCAGTTTGCTGCCAGAAAAAGCCAGTGTCTGCAAGCGTGTCTCACTGCAACCACATAAATATTGTGAACCCGCCCTAGGGCCTGGATACCACCAGCAAGCTGCCCAGTGTCCGTGTGAGGCCAGGGGGCAAAGGCAAAGCCATGGGCACAGGGGATGGATATCTTACTGTTAGAAAGAAGGCCAAGCATGTACGAGCATTAGTTATGATGAAGCTTCCAGAGTGACTCATAAAATCTTCATTGGCAGCTTTAAGGGTGTGCAGAGCCTTTTGAAACAGCTTTGTATTCAACAAAAGAGACTGTGGCTAGAACTTGTTTAAAATGGATCTTCCAAAGTCTCTCTATCCAGTAGCAGCTAGATGAGTATACTGAGTTGTGTATGTGATATGCTAAGAGGCTGCAAAAGGAAACAGACAATTGGGAGGAGTAAAGGGGAAGAGACTTGATGCTGTAATCTTTGAAGGAAAAACTCTTGATCTCGTTGATGGAAATGAAAGCAAGTTATGAGCAGTGAGAGCCTCCATCACATGCATCCCAGGTGAATTCTGGAAACCAGAGCTACTCGTTTGTTTTAGGTTATGGAGAGATTTTCAAATGTCATTTCTGTTGAAACAAGACAGTCAAAGGTTAAGAAGCCTTCCTGACTGATGTTGCAATGGACTTATGGCCATAAGTTAAACACAACCAAATAAGAAACAGAACAAAACCATTAACTCACCAACAAACTATTATAACAATTCAATAAGTTGAAGATTTTGATGTAGCACCACAACAGGTACTATTGTGACTGCACTGATGTTATAATGCCATTTTAAAACAACTTTGCTAAGGGAATCTCTTCTAAATTTCATACATATTCACCAATACCACAATTCTTCGTTGTCCACGATTATTTTTATAGGCAGTGTTTACCTACCCTTTTCACAATCAGGACCATGGCTAACTCCCTTGCCTTTTTCAGGAACTTGCAGAAATGTCATCTTAGTGAAGTTGCCTCCGACCACTATACTTAAAATTGCCAACTCAATGCTCCCTTTGCCTGGCACTCCAATTCCCCTTCATTCTGCCCAACTTTTCTTTTTCCCACAGCACTTATCACTTTCTGAAATACTGCATGGCAGTATTTATTATCTGCCTCCACCTACTACCCTCCCCCACCAAGAATATAAGTACCATGAAGATAGGGATCTTTGTTTTATTTTTATTGCATTAAAAATCTTTCCAAAGTTAAAGAAGGCAGACTATCTAAGTTAACATAATAAAGTTGAACACCCATGCTGCAATTCTAAAAGCAAAGCAATGAAAAAGTTATAAGAAAAGTTCTTAAGGAGTCAATCAGGAAAACAGCTGGATCAGAAAATTGCTTTGTGGATGTAAACTGAAATGTAAATCTTTCTGTGGGCTGTTAATTTTCTGAAAAATACATTTGGCTCATTAGTGGGGCACTGGGACTAGTCATTAACTGAGTGGAGATAAATCTACCATTAATGCCTTAACCCAAGGCCCATAATCTACTTTTTGAGAAGGTATCCATTTTAATTTTTAAAAATCATTCTCAAGATGAAAAGAGGGGAGGAGGAAAAAGGGATCTTCCTTGAATTTGATACGTTTGTTATTCAATTTATCATCAAATGCCATTGAAAATCTCGTATATGTGTAACTTCATAATTGATAGAACCTGTCATATTTCCCTCAAGTAATTAGTTTAGGGAGAGCCCTAGGGAATATATGAAACGTGGAATAAACCCTCTCACTACAGTCATATTAAGAAGTTTAATTACCAGGAAAAAAACCTGACAACACATATATCAGGCGTGATTGAGTGAATGGTAGATCGCTCCTGGGGAACCTCAGTCCCTAGCATCCATTCCCTGTGTTGACTAATGACTAATGACATTGCATTCCAAAGCTGGTCTGTGAGACCTTTAAATGCAGTGTGGGTGTGTTCTCTGTTCATACCTCCATGTTTTACACCTGGCATCTCATAGTCAGTCTCCAAAATCTGTAAACTATATCCAGTCAACATCCCTCTCTCCCTACCTCCGACAATAACGTGGTCTAAGTCTCTTTATCCATGTTCCTGAAAATCAGGTCAAGCAGTAAGTACTACTTACCCACGCTGTCTACCTGAGGTCTATCCTTTTCTGAAATACTATGCAATGAAATCTTAATCTTTTGCTGAAATCCCCATTCTTTCAATATTTTGAATTTGTCATTTTTCCTGGCTCTACAAGCATCACTTTCCTTCGCAAATGGGTTCTACAAGGGCCTCTATCCCTACTAAGAACTTCTACACCTGCTGCCTTTTAAATTTTTTAATATCCCTTTGTGGTGTTAGGCATTGTGATTTGGGGTCTGTGGCAAGTAAACCTTATAGTAATCTCAAAAGCTACTTCTGGCTACCTATAACAAGATAGCCTAAAATGTAATATTAATTTCTTAAAATATCTACAATTTTCCTTACTAGTTGTAGTGGGGTAATTAACACTAAACATAGCAACAGACAAACTGCAGTGTCTTAAGGCAGAATACAGTGTGTAATACATATCCCATGTTCAACATAAGTTGGCAGAGTTTGGGGAGGGGATCTACCCCATGCAATAACTCAGAAAGTTAGGCTAATGAATGCTACTCCATCTTACAGCAGCAGCACCCGGAAACATGGCTTCTGATGTTGCAATGGCAAGAGAATAGAGAGATGGAGGTTTAGAGACCTGGGCTCTTAGCTACCTCTATGAGGAAGTGACTGACATGACACAGAAGTGACAACCTCTCACAAATCATTGTCATAAACCAGTCACATGGCCCCAGCCCAACTACAGGGCATTCTGAGGAACGCAGTGGACACAGGGAGTATTTGGTGACAACTCTCCCACGCATGCTTGCTCATCAGCTGTGGGCACTAAATTAGGATAAATCGAAGTTCAAACTTAACATAATTTTAGCAAAAATACATTTTAAATGTGTCTGATATTCTGAAGGCATAAGCAAAGATAAAATAAAATGCATCGATAAGAAAGCAATTTTCAAAGTAACACTAACATCAGGAAACCCATCTCGTCTCACAAGTTAGCTTCTCAGGTGCTACTCAGCCTCTAAATGACGCAATTAACTTGAGCAAGAGCAGATTCAACTCCTAGCTTCCTTGTTGACCATTGGATGCGTCCATGAACAAAACTACATATAGCTAGTTCAGCTGTGGTCAACTCAAGCTAATTTATTCTTTGATTATCATCCCTAGGAGACATGTTCTTTCAGCTTTCTCTCCTCTGCACATCATTATGAGGCATTTACTTATTTCTCTAGATAAATGAAGTAATTAGAATGATTAATGTTTTGTGTATTAGATATTGCAATGGCAGGGACTTCTCCCTTCACTTTTCCAGGTAGTAGAAAGGTGATTTGTAAAGTTATTTTATTAAGATTTTTAAAAAATAAACTTTATATTTTAGAATACTTTTAGATTTAAAGAAAAGTTATGGAGATAGTACAGTTTCCATATATTCCCCACTCAATTTTCCCTATTATTAACATCTTACATTACTATAGTACATTTGTCACAATTAATGAACCAATATTGATATATTACCATTAACTAAAGTACATACTTTATGCAGACTTGCGGATTTCCTTAGTTTTTCCTAATGCTCTTTTTCTGTTCCAAGATCCCATCCAGGATAGTACACTGCACTTAGTCATCATGTCTCCTAAGGCACCTCTGGGCTGTGACAGTTTCTCAGACTTTCCTTGTTTTTCATGACGTCTCAGTGTTAAGAATTACTGGTCAGGTGATTTGTAGAATGTTCCTCAAGAGGGACTTGTCTGATGTTTTTTCATGATTAGACAGATGTTCTGGGTTTGGGGGAGGAAGACCACAGAGGTGGAGTGCCAGTCTGATGATGTCACATCACATCAATGGTGCAGACGGTCGGCACGACTCCCCACGTTGATGTTATCCTGGATCACCTGGCTGGGGCAGTGTGTGCCGGGTTTCTCCACCATAAGTCTACTCCTCATCTCCACGTCGTACTGTAGTTTTTGGAAGGAAGTCACTGTACACAGCCCACACTTAAGGAGTGGGGATTTATGCCCCACCTCCTTTTTTTTTCAAACCCCAATCGTTGCCAAAGCCTCCCAGCCCAGTCAGAGTCCCAGTGCGGTGGTAGCTCACCCCAGGGGCACAGCCAGGGTCTGTGCCCCACTCCTTGAGGGTGCAGTATTTACGTAAAGTATACAGCATTCTTCTGCGCAGGAGGAGCCTGTTCCTCCTCGCTTATTTATACTGGTATGGATTCGTGGATGTTTATTTTATACTTTGGGTTATAATCCAATTCTGCTTTATTTTATTGCTCAAATTGTTCTACTTTGGCCTTTGGGAGCTGTTTAAGTTGATTTCTTTGTGCCTTTGATATACCCATTATTATGGCTTTTTTTAAATACTTCTTTATTTCCTGGCACTATATTTTGTATATTATCTTGTATGTTTCCTGCCTCTGTCCTAGTATCAGCCATTCCTCAAGGAGCACTGGTTCCTTTTATTGGAAAGTGGTATTAGAAATAAGACCTGGGTGCAGCCTATTGCTACCGGGTTAGCATTCCTTCTGCGTCCTCTCAGCTGACAAAGCAAAGAAAGATATGTGTTTTTCATTCAGTTTTGACTGAGGTCACCCTCAAGTTTATTGGGATTCCCAACAGACCTGGTCTAGAACAAAAGACTTTTCCTTCTTATCTGAGTTACTTTGACAGTTGTGGAAACCTGCAAGAGGATAAAGAAGGACTGTCAGTTCTGAAAAATGAAGGTGGGAATCTTGTCCTGGAGGGCTGTATCCTGCAACCATCACCAGTACAAGGTGGGCTGTGTATAAAGCCAGCATTCAAAGTGTGTAAAGTGTGATAACCATATGTGTATGTGTATGCTACTATATATATATGCTGTGTATATCAAATACATATATATTTGCTAAAGGTGATAGCTAGAAGTTTGCTTTCTAATAAAAGTAGGGAGGTTGGAATTTTATTCCAAATTTTCCATTCTGACAATTGAGTTAGTACTGCTATTATTTCCCCAGTATTTCTTGGGCGTTTTTTTCTCTTGTCTGTGTCATTGTTACCGACCTTGCTGATGCTCACTTGTGTGGGGTGGCTGAGACTCCTAAGCATGCGTTAGAACAACAGAATATGGTGTTTACAGTACTATTTCGAACCCCCCACCCCGCAGTAATTGGACTTTATGTGAGAGTAAGAGCACTGCTTATCCATATCAGGAGGGGTATGCCTGAGAACCAGAGAGAAACCAGGAAGAATGAGCACTGAGGTGCCAGTCAGCAGAGCTGAAACATCTGGGTGACGACCGGCCTCAGCATGTTTGTTTTTCTGCTCTTACTGCAATTGGCAGCAGGGCCTCTCTTCAGCCTGACTGACTCTGCAGCTGCCTCACCCAAAGTCACTCCACACAATCCCTCCCACTCCACAGCCCCAGAGCCTGCTTTTCATGCACACAGAATGTGCTGTGCTGTCAGGCAAGCCTCTTCATCACCGTAGGGGGAAACACCTCTAACAGGCCACGTGGGAGGACGTCCATTAGCCTGTGGTGGGCATCTAGAGCCTGCTCTTTCTCAGAGCGCTCAGGAAGCCCAAATTTCTCTGTAGACTGTTATATGCTAAGGGTTGAGATAGAAAACTGGAATTGAGAAAATAACATAAATATGTGAAACAACCATGCACACATCTCGACATTGCTCTCTTGTGGAAAGTAAATGTAAAGCTAAAAGAAATTCTGAAATTGTTCTACATTTTAAAGTTAAGTCACTATACACAGAAAAATGGAACTTTCTTTAAAAACTGGAGTCCTAAACAATTAGAAATTCTCGTTTTTTATAATTCCATAATTTTAGGGTAAGTGTTCATCTAAAATCAGACTTTGTAGCTAGTTCTATACATAGACATGGGAGATAAAATGCAAGGAGATAGACAGAAATACAGAAAAATAGAAAATATTATTTTTAAGCATTTGAGGTGCTGTTTGTATTCAAAATAAGTTCTTTCATTAAACAAATATTTATTGAATATCAATCAGAGTACTAGATACTGTGGCATACCTTAAGGATACAAATATTAATGAAATGGACTCTGCCCTGAATGATAAGACAATCTGTTGTGATTATAATAAATGTGATAAGTATTGTTATAAGAATATCATCCAAACACTCAGAAGTGCCATCCAGCCTCTAAATTGATTTCCAATGAACCAATCAATAGCAGTTAGCCAAGAGAAAAAGTAAAGAATGGACATTTTAGGCACAAGAAGTAGGATGAGCAGAGGCTAGAAGTGAGAGAGAATATGATTCATTTGAAAAACTTCAAGTACCTTTAATAACATTAAAGTAAATATGTGGCATGTGACTGGAGAATTTGCAAGAAAAAATGCTAGAGAGGTGACATTGAAGTCAATCTTATTAAAAAATTAATACTTAGGGGCCGGCCCAGTGGTGTAGCGGTTAAGTTTGCGCATTCTGCTTCAGTGGCCCAGGGTTCGCAGGTTCAGATCTTGGGCGCAGACCTACTCACCGCTCATGAAGCTATGCTGAGGTGGTGTCCCACATAAGAGGAACTAGAAGGACCTACAAGTGGGATATACAACTGTGTACTGGGGCTTTGGCGAGAAAAAAAGGAAAAGAGGAAGATTGGCAACAGATGTTAGCTCAGGGCCAATCTTCCTCAAAAAATAAACAAATAAATAAATAATAAAAACAATTAATACTTAGTCCTCAGGACAATGGAGAATATTAGGAGAGTTTGGGCAGGAGAGTGACAGATAGTCATCAAGATATAGAAAGAACATTCTGGCCACAGGATGGAGAATATGTTGTAAGGGAGTACCAGATGCAAAGGGACCAATTAGATGAATGATGGTGGGTTGCTGAGCTGAGGTAGTGACAGAGAGGAAGGCAGGAAGTAGTCCAATTAATTAGGGATTAAGGTGACAGAACAACAGGTCAGGGTGGCTGAATTGATATGGGGGAATGAGGAGGCAGAAAGTTTCTAGCTTAAGTGCTTGGGTAAATGGTGGGGCTTTTAACTGGTACAGTGGATAAAGGGGAAAGAGAAGATCTGAGAGGGAAACATGGACTCAGTGTGGGACAGGGACGGGTTGAGTTGAAGTGCTTGTTTTATATTCAAATTTAGATGCTAGTAGAAAGTTGGATACCAAGATCTGGATTTCAGGCTGAAGGTCTGGACTGCAGATAGTGGTCTAGTGGAGGTGGTAGAGATGGTGTAAACGGGAAAGGTGACC
This sequence comes from Ceratotherium simum simum, assembly GCF_057802395.1. NCBI lineage: Eukaryota > Metazoa > Chordata > Mammalia > Perissodactyla > Rhinocerotidae > Ceratotherium > Ceratotherium simum. The sequence goes on from NC_141907.1 coordinate 84,619,245, forward strand.
TTAAACAGAACCCACATTAAAACAATCAATGCAGAGAACATAAAACATTTCCTAGCATAATGATTAAATGCTCAAGCTCTGAAGTTTTACCTGGATTTCTGGTTTTGAATACTATTTAGTAGTTTGTTTTTTTGTTTTAATGTCTGGTTTTTGTTTTTTTTGTTAAAGATTCCCCCTGAGCTAACATCTGATGCCCACCTTCCTCTTTTGTTTTTCCTCCCCAAAGCCCTAGCATGTGGTTGTATATCCTAGTTGTAAGTCATTCTAATTCTTCTGTGTGAGCCACAGCCACAGCATGGTAACTGACAGATGAGTGGTGTGGTTCCATGACTGGGCCGCCAAAGTGGTGAGCACTGAACTTGAGCCACTAGGCCATCAGGGCTGGCTCTACTAGTTAGTAGTTTTTCTTTTTGAGAAAGTTAACTTAATTTCTTTGAGCTTTAATGTCCTCTATAAAATGAGGATAATAGTTAAGAGGATTAATTAAATTAATATGTACAATTTGTGTTAAATAGTGCCTGGTATTTGTAGATAACCAATAAATGCATGTGTGTGTGTCTCTGTGTGTGTGTGTATGCTCTGACTTATTTGAGACTTCTCAATATATTGGTTTTCCCTATAGTCAATGTGTCAGTCAACAAATTTTAGTGTATAGCATATTGGTAAAAACTATATGAGGAGCATAAGACACAGCACTTGCCGTGAAATTCGCTATTTACAAAGGTTGCAAAAGAGTGAAACAATAGTGGATAATGATACACTTCCCCCAGTCTCCCCGCTTTCCCTCAGCTTTGGCCATATTGGACTTCCCTTGGCTCCTCCAATGCTATGAGCTCCCTTTCTTTAGGGAAGAGCCTTGGGACCTTTGCACCTGTTTCCTAAGACATTTGACAACCTTTTACACCTGGCCAACATCTGCCATCCATATCTCAGCTGATGAGTCACTTTCTCTGACTCCAGACTAAATTAGGTCCCAAAGCCCTTTATTCTCCCTCAAAACACTGTAGATATTCAGAGTTATTCAAGAACTCTAAAAAAGGAAGAGAAACCTACGTGAACGAGAGGAACCAGAAAGAAGCCAACGTGGGCAAAAGGTGAAAGCATTTCGAATGGACAACAGTACTCAGGTCCCAGACATTCTCTAAAAAGAGGCTTCAGTTTTCTAAAGGGTGTGGCAAGCGTGCAGATGGAAAGAAGCTTACCTGAGTTCTCAGAAGGCTGCTTGATTATCCTTCTCCTCAAGCTTTTGCGGTTGAGGTACTGTCCTGTTGATATACGTACTAAGGGCCTTTCTCATTTTGATTAAATCAAAAAGCTTCTGGAAAGCTTAAATAAGTATAATACTATGATGGATCATGACTAAACTTGCTTCATTTATAGTTTAAAATGATTTTTATTATGGGAAAATGGATTTAACTTGAGTTGACATTGAGAAGGCCATGTCTGTCACTGATATTCCTTATTTTTTCCCTCTATTGTTGTGCGGATTGTTATTGCAAACTTTCATTTGTTTTGGGGGCAGGAGGGGCAAATATTTCTTGCATCCCTATGATGTCTCAGGTGCTGTGCCATGCATTCCCCATTCAAAACAACCTAACAAGGTATTATTATCTCAAATTCACAGATAAAACTCACACATCTTTACTTAAATGATATAGCATTTATACTGGAAAGATTAATTCTTCCTAGTCAAAAATGATTTGGTGAACCATGAATCAACAGAATTCATGAATCAACACCAACAAGAAATGCTATAAATATCATCCAAGAGTGAGTTATGGGCTAAATGTTCTTACTCAACTCAAAACTTTGTTGTCAGTATTTTTTGGTGCTATTTTTCAGTTTTTGAGGCACCTCCATATTCTCTATGCACTAGCATTGTACTAGGCTTTGTGAGGAATATCGAGTAGAGTAATAAGGGGACAATATGTTATTCTTGTATAGGACCTGACAGTTTTGTAAACTTTTTCTCACTTGATAGCTCCTCATTTGGAGTTAAACAGAACGTCATTTTATCATCTGCATGTAATTCTCCATTCCACCTAGGAAATAGAAGCATTTGGGAGCCTCTGTGTTATTTCTATCTCCTCCCCTAGTTGAAGTTTGTGACTTTAAAAAAGAAATAAGGCATACATGAAAAGTGAATAGATAAATACACTAAAAGTTTCAAAGAACAGACTTGAGTTTTCTTGGCCTGCTGCATGAGAACATGATGCTCATCCGCGGGAGGGGTGAGGTATCTCGTGAAGACTAAGAAAAAAATATTTAAAGCAGATACACCCAGTGTCAATTCAAAACTACTGTAATCTGATATTTGTGGGAGAAGGAAAAAATAGGAAGACAAAACAGTAAAACTGAATATTTGAGGTTTTAGAGACCAGAACGTTTTGGATATTTCAGGACAAGAATATTCTGGGCAAAAGTACAGCAATCTAGTCAGATTAGTGACTACTTTCCTGTTTTTGTCTCCTCTACCTCTCCTCTTCTCTTACCTTCCCATCCTTGGCTGGTACTTTTGTATTTGGCTGCCTCCCACAATCTGCCAAACTCTGCCATGTCAGCGTGACATGGAGGACACGATGTGACGTTTATTTTTCATAGCAAACATCAGTGATTTTTCAGGAGAAAGTAAGGTAGAGTCCAATGGCTATGTTAATAGAATGCATAGGGCAGAGGTTGCAATAATATAAAATCAAAGCTATATGTAAAATTCTGTCACATTGAGGTGAAGACAATGAAAAAGATTTTACTGGATAGGATGCATGAATGGAATATGGCAATGGAAGAAAGGAAGATAATAAGAAGGATGTAAAAATGATATACCTAAATGGAATATTTAAAATTGCACTGTCTTCTCCACTACATTTGTACTTCTGAGACCTTTTACCTGCTGGGGTTTTTTTCTCCTCAGTGCTTATCACCTGTTAACATACTAGACAATTTTCTTATTTATATTGTTTGTTTCCTTCCATTATCCTATAAGGTCAAGAAGTACAGAAATTCTGCTCTATTTTGTGCACTGTTGTATCCTGAGTGTTTAGAATAGTGCATGGCACAAAGGAGACTCTTAGTATATATTTGTTGAATGAATAAACAAAAGTGAAAAGCTGAGAGTAGCAGCCTATTGAAACATATTTGGCAAACATAAGAGAAGATAAAGATGTGATGACATCAGCACATGGACTCTATAGTATCCAGCCAGAAGAATGTGGAATACGCTCTCCTAATGAGTACTGAAAACTGGCAAAAATACAAGATAGTTAGTGAGAGGGGACTTCATTTATCCAGATATCATGGGAGCCTGTTCCTTTAAAAGTAACACAGGATACATTCTTTCCATCCCTGCAGAAAAATTCATCTCTCAGAAGGTGGAACTAACAACAATAATAAGCAAACTTAATTTTGGATTATTAAATAGTAACAATAATCACAAGCAAACAATAAACATAATCCAAAAATAAATACAAACCAATGAAATTTTTACTTTCCAATCACAATAAGAAAACACGGAGAGGAAATCTTATAAAGAAGTAATAGAAGTTTTAAAGTGAATTTTCTTATGAGCTCATAAAAAGAATACGTAGAGAAGATCAAAGGAGAGGTGACCAGACCCATAGGGCCAAATTTAAATAAACCTCAGTGGCATGAGTCTATGCATGTGCCTCTGTGTATTTGGCACCTGGTAGATGCCCTGAAGGATTTGTAAAGTCACATTAATTAGGCCTATGTTTGGGGAAAATATTAAAGCCAAGCAGAGGGAGTTCTCTGCTGATGTTTAGACTTAGAAGACTCAAGCAGGGCCAGGTACTCTGCTGGAATATTTGCTCTAATGCTGTGGATGACAAAGTGCAGAGACCTTTTGTTTCCATCTCCTCTGAAGTGGGGCATATTCCAACAAGAAAAGTCAAAGCAACACGAAGGATTTGAAAACCTGGAATGGATTAAAGACCATCTCCCTCTTTTAAATGAATCCAAATTTGCAGCCACAGTCATATTACATGTCAGGTCGTTAAAACAAAGAGATCACTCTTGGTAATCTTTGAGAAATCATGGAAATTCAAGATGTGCCAAGTTTAGCAAATATCATGATTTTCCAAAAATAGGGGAAAGATATGGCCTTAAACCTATATAATAAGAAATATAATATCAATCCCCAGTGATATTCTAGAGGGCCATGTGATTTACGAATATTTAGGAGAGCAAAGGCGTTTACTAATAAAGTCATTATTCTCAATAATGTCAGAAATGCAAAATAATGCACATTTATTTATTTATTTTTTGTGAGGAGGCTCGGCCCTGAGCTAACATCTGCCAATCCTCCTCTTTTTGCTGAGGAAGACTGGCCCTGGGCTAACATCCATGCCCATCTTCCTCCACTTCATATGGGACGCTGCCACAGCATGACTTGACAAGTGGTGCGTCGGTGCGCACCTGGGATCCCAATCAGCCAACCCCGGGCCGCCGCAGCGGAGCGCACGCACTTAACCACTTGCACCACCGGGCCAGCCCCAGTGCACGTTTATTTTTGATAAGCTTAGTAGCTTAGTTGAGATTCTGTAAGTTGGGCACTTTTTCCACGGTTACATTCCGGACAAGATAGAGAAGTAAGCCCTGAAAGATGAAGCAGTCAGGTCAAGTCTTCACTCGCCAAATAACAGTGTCGTGTTGGTGAATGGGTCGATAGCAGCTTGCAGTGGGTTGTTACAGATCTTGTTACTTAGCCCTGTCCTAGTCAACCTTTCTTTCTTCATTGACTTGAATAGATACCAAAATGCATGAATATCAATTTCTTAGCTGGCATAAAGCTGAGAATAAAAAAATCAACATTTACGAGGAATGCTCCTTTGGAGGCAGTTTGTCCAAAGAAGTTTACTTCTTAGATATTATTGGTTTACTGTCATATTTTAAATTTTGTATGTGAAGGAACTTACTCTCTTCTTACTGTCAAAAAAAAAAAAAAAAAAAGGAGGACAGGGCCGTGTTAACCTTCTGCTTCCAAATGCTCTTGCACGGAAATGAAGGAAAAACTGGCCTGACCCTTTACAGGACAGATATGAAATACCATACCACCTGAAGACTGAACGTGTCTCCAATAGGCCCTCAATCTGACAAATATTTGCTGCTGGAGAAATGTGTCCTAAACTCAGCATCTCAGTAGCTTCTGAATATCTGCTAGAGTTTTACCTTTCACTCAAAGTAGGTGTATTTTATTGTGAGACCTACAAAACTAAGAGCTGGTCTCAGGGGCAGTAAGAGGGAAGTTTGTGGTTGAAGATGCTATAAATATGTATTATGTATTCTATTCCTCAACAGATTCAGGAGTAACACCCTCCATCTCACAGGAGATTAATCAATGTGTGAGCCTTTGGGTGCCCATGAGAGTCTGGAAATAGAAAACTTAACTGAAGGGTAAATTTAATTGAATTTGTTAAAGATGTCTGTCAGGTTCAGGAAGAAGCACAGATGCTTGAAGTCTGATTCATGAAAGCTCCAGGTGGCATTATTTTACATTATTTTTCCACGTACATTTTAGATTCAGTGTTTGCAGATTTGTTCCTTATGATTCATTAATTCAACCCATAAATCATGAAAATGTAAATTATAAAATTAAACCCATCCATTCACTAGGAAATAAATATGTTCTTGCTTAACATTTATTCTTCTGAATAATTCCAGTGAACTTTGGTCTCACAAATCATTTTCTTTTACCCTACCAGTAACCAATCCAAGTTTTCTCATGTTTGCTTATCATTCTCTTCCATTATATCAAAAGAATAGATGATATGAAATATTTTTGAAGAATTTATTCCTCCCTTTCCGTATTCCTCCCTTTCCGTAAGTCATTGACAATATCCTGGTATTGATATAAATTCAGTCATTTGTTCTTCCAAGCAACAATTCTTTCCTTTTCAGGATTATCCATTCATTTTAAACATTAATACGTGCTTACTATATGCTAAACACTAGAAATAATGATTACTATTGTAATTTTATTACTAATTTGACATTGCAATTTGGTCCATTAAATACATTAAATAAAACAATGAATGTGTATTATTTATTACCTTAATAAAAGTTTAGTCATTTTTAAAGCATTTCTATTACCAATGTCTTGCATGGAAAAGAGCAGAGTAAGGGCATAATCCTACAAAAGAGGAATATGACAAAAACCTTTAAATTGTAGTAATTTGGGAAACTACCACCAGATTGATACCCAAAGCTACTTGAGCCTATACAGTGGATGCTATTGTTGCCTCACCCACATACCCTTTCCCTGGCCTGTGTACCACCCTCAACAGAATTGCCCTGTGAATGGGGACTTCCTTTCTCCAGAGGTTATGTAATCATTTAACAGGTTGCAGAGTTTTACAGCTGACACTCAGATGTGCAAATAAAATAATATTTAAATTTTACCTTCTTCACACTGCCCTCATCTCAAGAGTGAGGAGGGAATGATCTAGTAAATTCAGTACAGTTCAATAATCAAAGCAATCATTTTAGGAAACTCTGTCTCTGTTGGATGTCTGTTTTGCATGTTTTTCCCCTTGCCCTTTACTTCTGTCTAAAATGGCCTCAGTAATTGAGGCTATCTAAGACTCATCTGTCAAGAAACCTCATCATTACCACTACACCATTGTTTTCAAGGTACAATGATCATGGTGCCAGAAAGAAGGTTGGGGTTATCCTTGAGTTCCTGGTGTTCTTAGGCTATTCCATACCAGGATGCCACATCCAACCTCCAAGGGATTGTGGCTCCAAGAGGAGCAGGGAAGGTGGCATCTCACCTATGCACTCACCTATAGCTGTCTTCCTTCCTACCACAATCTACCAAGTCTGGAAAAGCATGCTTTCCTATATTTCTTTCAGTCTAAATGGGATTTTATTTATGTAACACTCCATGATCAAATCTACTAGGCCTGCCTTCGGATATAATAGGAACCAATGAATTTTAGAAATTTTTTTCTGCTTCAATAAAACATGTCTTTGAAGATGAAAACTAAACAATAACCTTGTTCTGCCCTCATTTTTACTTTCTCTGTTATGATAAGCCTCAGAGCAGTTTAGGCTTGAAAGTAGAGAGTATAAGGAACATAATTTAAGTGGGAAATGGAAATACATGCTATTAATATGTTCAAAATAAAATAATTAACGTTTATTGAGCACTTTCTACATATTAGATTCTAAATTGTATTAAACCTTCTAATATGAATATTCTCCTTACTTTAATAAAAATTATGGGTTATAATTTACTAACCACATTTTCAAGATGAAGATATTATGTTAGTAACTTTCCAAGATAACATAGCTGGTAGGTTGAAAGCTTGGATCCCAACTCAGATCCATATGACTTTAGAGCTCATACTATTAACCACAACACTACTCACTCATTGTTACATCTTTCAAGATTAGAATTTTTTTCTATAAAATGTTTTTCTATGTAATATGTATCTGGTTAATGTAAGGGTGAGAAAGTGAGCTTTGTGGTCAAATTGATTGTATTTGAATACAAGTTCCCCAAGTATTATCTGTGTAACCTTGAAATTAATCCCTATCAGTATGTTATTGATGTGTAAGAAACAACCCCCTAAAATTTAGTAGCTTAAAGCGATAATTGTTTCTTATTTTTCATGAATTCTCAGGTTGGCTGGGTGGTTTTGCTGAACAGTGTTGTGCCATGCCGTATTGGTGCCTGAGGCAAAAGGAAAAATCAGTAATATTGATGCTATCTTTATTTAAAATGTTGACATTTTGTTCATCATGGATTTTTTGCGTTATTTTTGATTTTTTGAACTATCACATTAAAATATTATTTATTGTCATTTCTGAGTTTTTTGGTGCTCCCTTAAATTTTGCACCCAATGTGAGTGCATCACTTGCTTCACCCTGGTCCTGACCCGGTCACTGAGGCTTGGGCTTCCTCATGTGTCTGTGGTCAGCTGATAAGTCAGCTGGACACTGGCTTGTTTAGGATGCTGTTGACTGGGATGACTTGGCCCCTTTCCATGTAATCTCATAGCATATGTCTCTTGTATCTTCCCAGCAGGCTACATCAGCCATATTCTCAGGCTAACCTGGGCATGTTCTCTTGATAAACGCAGAGGAGTGAGACAGGAAGCAGAGACAGACAAGCTTTTTATCAAGCCTCTACTTGCATCAGTTTGCCTCTGGCTCGTGGCCAAACCAAGTCACAAGCGCAGAGTTGTATGGGAGGAGTCTACAAAGTTACAAGTTACAAGGCAAATGACATGAATACAAGGAGGTCATTCATTAGAATCACAATGTAATCAATCTAATATACTTTCTAAGCCTTGATTTCCTCAAATATAAAATAAGAATATTAGTAGAACCTACTCCATAATGTTATTGGGGGCACTGAATGAGACATTTCATGTAAAGCTCTTAGTATAGTACCTGGCATGCAGTAAACTTTCAGTAAAAGGTGTTATTTAATTATGTATTTGAATACATGTTAAACTCTAAATAAACATTTTGAACAACAGAAAACAGTTGGTATCCCTTGGTAGAGGGGAAAGAACTCGTGCTTCTGTTTTCTTTTTTAGATAACAGAAGCAATAAATACATAAGATCAGTATATAGATTTTAAAATATAGCATATATGAAAATATCTATCAGAGTGTCTCCCATACACAAACACTCAATATTATTTGAAATTGAGTCTGCATTTCTTTACCAAGAAGTACACGTGGCTTATTAAAGTAAAATTCTGGGGAAAAATAAAGAGCAAAGCTATGCCACACAAGAGAAGCCTTGACTTATCTAGGATCAGATTGTCTCAAGAGCATCTTATTAATTTAACCATGAGCAGAACACCTATAAATTACATTTAGTTTAAGGAAGTAAGGTATATGTGTGAATGCCCCCATGGGTCAGACCCTCAGAAATATTGTTCCTAGCGTTGCTGGAATTGCTGGGCTCCCTGCCTCTGGGTGAACTGACTGACGAAGGAAGGTGATGAAGGATGTGACTGGTTGGACACACTGGTGGAGAGTTTCCGTCATTATACTGTTTCTGGTTTCTTTCAGTAATAACTCTAAAATACGTAAGCCACACAAGAGAGGCAATGACTATTAAATTTAAGGAAGATGATTCTTATAATGTGCACTGTGGATAAATGTTGAAAAGTAGAGTAAGAGATACTGGATGCATATAAAAACTCTATATGAATTACTGGAATTCTGCAGATTTAAAGAGAAACTGAGACCTAAACTGGTAAAATTCTTGAGGCTGGGAATTGTCCAGTGAGTCCTATCACCATTTAGAAGACCATTGGCCTATGCATAAATGTTCTTGCTGTTTCTTTGAAAACCAAATATTTCCAAATATACTTTATTACAGCTTCATATTGGGAAAATTCAAGTCAAATTTAAAGCTTAAAAAATGCTAAATCTGCAGCCCAAAAGTGTGGGCTGGGTATAGTGACTTCCTTCCAAAAACTGCACTAAGACGTGGAGATGAGGAGTAGCCTTATGGTGGAGAAACCCGGCGCACACTGCCCCAGCCAGGTGATCCAGGATAACATCAACGTGGGGAGTCGTGCTGACCGTCTGCACCATTGATGTGATGTGATGTGACGTCATGAGATTGGTACTCCACCTCTGTGGTCTTCCTCCCCCAAACCCAGAACATCTGTCTAATCATGAAAAAACATCAGACAAGTCCCTCTTGAGGAACATTCTACAAATCACCTGACCAATAATTCTTAACACTAAGTCATAAAAAACAAGGAAAGTCTGAGAAACTGTCACAGTCCAGAGGTGCCTTAGGAGACATGATAACTAAGTGCAGTGTACTATCCTGGATGGGATCTTGGAACAGAAAAAGAGCATTAGGAAAAACTAAGGAAATCTGAATAAAGTGTGAACTTTAGTTAATAGTGATGTATCACTATTGGTTCACTAGTCAAGACAAATGTGCCACATTAGTGTAAGGTCTTAATAACAGGAGAAAATGGTGTGGAATATATGGGAATTCTACCATCTTCACAATTTTTCTTTAAATCTAAAACTATTTTGAAATGAACATATTATTTCAAATTGTCTAACTTACAATTATTTTATTTCCTGTCTAACTTACAATTTGGTCAAGAACTCAAGAGAGTTTTTTTAAAATAAAATATAAAAATGTGTTTTTATAAAAATGTGAGTAATTTTTTTTTATAATTATGTTACATTTCTATTTACCAAGGACTGTTTTCATAAACTTTAGCCGAAACACAAATTTACAGGGAAAAGTTAGACATAACTAAAAGCAGTGGCTTTAACAGTTAACATCTCAAGTTGAAGTACTTTATAACTGCATTATTATTCTACAGCTCCTTCAACAATATCTAAAACATTTTTATTTTTACTATTTGAAATTCAAAAGATCTTAGCTTAGAGTATCCCTTTGAAAGAAAAACAAATCCTTAGATTTACTCGCTTATCTAATACAGACATTTATGGTCTATATGGAGGAATCAAATAAAAAGTGCTGGTTTTGACTTTTTTTTTAAATATTGTTTTTGCTCTGATAAACTCAAGTACGAGAGGATACCTATAATTGTTACTCCACTCTTCCAATGTGGAAACTAAAGATACTTAGTAAATTACATATGAATTAATAGAAACAAACCTTTTCTATTTTTCTATATTTGCTGGGATTTTCCTTCAGCAATCTAGCCAAAATTAAAACTATCAATACAAATGATTGTTTTGTTCTTAGTTTTTATACTCAGAGCCCATTCACATTTATAAAACAAAAGAATCATGACTGGATGCTCATAAATAGAAAAATGTGAAACTTGTGTCATCATTTCCGAGCTCAGCTACAGCCAGTGAATGGCCACGTGCTGTGGTAGAATATCTCCCTCTGGAACTAAGTGGGTGGCTGATGGCTGCTTCTTGATAGCTGTCTAGGTGCTAGGCTGTGTACTTGGGGCTTTTCTCTATTACAGAAATAAATAAATGACCCCAAGTCCTAGAGTGCATTGTATGTAAGTACCCATGCCTTTGCCTGTGTGCTAGTAGTGTCCAATTACTGTGATTATCTGTATTTGTCTTCAGAGTGGAGTCTCCTGAGGACAAGAACCATCTCGTATGCAACAGAGTCCCAAGAACTGCTCCAAACAGGGAGTAAAACTTTAACAAAAAGGACATTGATGTTTAGTAATTCTATAGTAGTTTTAATGAAAATAGTAGTAACAATAGAAATAACTATCACTTATTGAGTGCTTAGTATATGCTTATAATTTGGTAAAACATCCATTATATTGTAGGTATGAAGACAGAAATTTGTCTGTTTGGGTCACTGCCGTGTCTCCAGCATCTAAACCATTGGCACATGATACGTACTCAGTCAATATTTGTCAGATAAGTGAATGTCAGGCCTTGGTTACAGCAAATCAGTAAGGCAGGTGTTTTGTGTTGGACATATTAGCAAAAGTGGGATGAGAGCTATTAATAAACTTTTTCACAGTTAAAGCAGATTTTCAGACCCAGGACTTGATGCCAAGCCTGTACTCTTCCCACATGCCTGCACTGCCATATCTCATTCATGCCAGGTGATTTTTGCATATAATTAAAATCAAATCAATAATTTTGATGATCCTAGCTTTTTTTTTTTATGAACTGACAACCATAGAAAAAGAACAAAATCCTTACACTAATGATCAGTGATCAGAGACAATAGGTAGGCAAGGCCTTTTGCCCACATCTGCACCGAGACGACACCCCACACTTGTTTAAACAGGTGAAATGGAGATGTTGGAGGTGAGTCAAGGTTAATCTTATACCAAGACTTAAATGATGGAAATGAAGTGAAACAAGAAATTTTGTTACCTGAAGCTTTACTATGTGTCAGAACCCTGGGGTAATACAATCGTACTCTTTCATCCATAAAGTTGATGTCATTAGGATGAGAACAAAGGTAACACGAATAATAGGTGAGTAGGGATTGAAGTGTTCCCATCTGTTTTTCCCCAGGTCTTATTATATTTATAGAAAATGCCTTGTGTAGAACACTTAATCTTAAAAGAGTGAACAATGAGAAACCTGCCCACAATCGTGGCACCTCTCTTCTTGCTCAGTAAATATCAAGATCATAATATGGCAGGATTGCATGGAGAGAATAGACTGATTAGAAGAGATTTGTAGAACAAATGATCATAGCGCTTTGAAATTTTGCAGCAGCCTTTCTGTCCTGCATTATTACTTGCTTTCTGTATCCATTTAGCAAAACAGCCAAGTGTTCTGACGTAGAGCAGAGAGGTGTGCTCCTGACTGCCTTTCCCCACCATTCCTGCTTCCCTCCCTCCGTGACTGGCGATACTCATATCCGATAGTCCATTTTCATATGAGTTTGTCAGCTGCGACTTTTAAAAAGTGGAAAGATTGCCTTCTGTTTTGTGAATGATAAGATGGTACATATGTTGAGCCTAATATTTCTCTGCTGTCTTGTACCTCTTGCCTTCTGTATTTGTTTCCTGGGGAGGTCGTAACAAATTACCACAAACTGTGTAGCTTAAAACAACAGAAATTTATTCTCTCATAGTCCTGGAGGCTACATGTATGAAATCAAGGTGTCAGCAACGTTGTTGCCGGTTGTTGCTGGCAATTCTTGGTGTTCCTTGGCATCACATGGCTTTCTCTTTGTGTGTATCTCTGTGTGCCTTTGTGTTCACATGGCTCTCTTAAAAGGACATGAGTCATTGAACCTAGGACAAATCCTAATCCAGTATGAAGTCAACTTGATTACATCTGCAAAGACCCCATTTCCAAACAAGGTCACATTCACAGGTACCAGGAGTTAGGACTGCAACATAACTTTTGCAACATACAATTGAACTCATGACACCGTCCTAAGGAAACCTCACTTTGAAGAAATAATGAAGGTGATTTTTACATTCTGGCAAATTTAGGGCTCATTTTTGGGTCTTGATCTTCTCCTGACTTCCACACATAGTGAGAATATCAAGTTCAAACGAAGCCCTTGTTAAACATCATTATGCCTAGAAAAGGTGGCCGTAAACTCCAGGGGACAAGAACTCTCTTTTGTCAAACATCCAAACCAGTAAGTCACTGGATTGACAGCAGGAAGAGACTGAGCAAGTCAAGGGCTTGGTGGCCTGGCATGTTGACAAAGGAAATACCAAGATGATAGTAGGTAAGAAGATATACCCATGAGCTTAAATCCACTGAGTGCCATGAATTTTTCTAAGTTGATTGTCTCCACAGTTCACCAAACATGCAATCAGTTTTCTGAGTAGAACTTTTAAAAACCACATGCAATTACGTGAAATATAATAGAAGCATTCCCTCACAAAGGGAGGGAATCTTGCATTTCACCAGAAAGGAATCTCCCCCTGCTAGATGAGGCAGCAGTTTTGAGCACCAGAAGGAACATTTTCTAAATTTTTGTTTGTTTCCCATGGAGGGCAACGTATGGTTTGTTGAGCGAAACGTTAGAAATGAGGGGTAGGCATGAGTTGAATTAATTAATGAAAAGAAAAAAAGAAACCTTTCTTCATGAGGGCTTATGTTAATAGGTTAGCTGCGTGGGGGTAAGCTGTGCAGTCCTCATTTACAGCTCAAAAACGTCAGTGACAGGTGCTCTGGAAAGGAGGTGACAGATGAGGTATTGCACGTGCGGGCAACAGTGCAGCAAACTGGAGCACATTAGACCGCATGAGCAGCCAGAAACAGCAATGGAGTCATTACTAGGAGAGACTCGACAGTTAACTCGGGAATGTGTATCTTTCCGACACAGCCATTGTGTTTCCCACACATTCAAACAGGTTGTTCAAAAGATCCATTCTAGATTTAGATAAGAAAAAAAAAATGTATCAGGTCTAGGACTACGGCTCTTCCTGTTTCCCGGTGTTACTGACGTAAACTTGATTTTCATTTCCTAGTGCAGTTTAGATGTCTTTCTTTCTATCTATAATCCCTCACATAACTAGAGCCATTGTTTCTTTTCCTTTCATATCATGTATTTTACCACTTAAATTGTTATTCCATCATATAAAACAAGAAAAATGATGCCCTGTATGTTATTTTACCACCAAGCTCTTGAAAGATAATGCAGCATGGTTATGTAACAGGAATTTGATACTCATTTTCTCGTTGAGGAGAAAATTGTCTCTTCCCTGGTTCTTTCTTTGGTTAAAGTTATGTAAGATCATTGACATTTTTGAATTATAAAATTTCTTCCCTTAGAAGTGACATGTAAGAATCTATATTTAAAGCAAAATAAGTTAGAAAAGTATTTAATAATGGTTTTATTATTAAAAGTCTGTGTTTATATCCCAGTTCCGTGAATTAACCATACATATTTCCTGAGACAAAGCACTCAAGTATTTTAATCTGTAAAATCGATATAATACTGCCTATTTCATATCTCGTTGTGAAGATTAAATGAGATAATTGATTTAAAATGTTTACCACAGTGTCTGTAGAGTGAGTGCTCAATAACTGTTAAACAAAAAGAAAACTAAAATATTTCCAAAATAAGAATTTTCAAAATAATTTCTCTTGGATTTTTAAACTGCTACCCATTTCATTTAAAACAATATTAAATATTTTAACATACAATTTTCTATATGACATTTTGGGAATACAACAATATATAATTTGGCAGCTCAAAATAAGTGAGACTGTTCTAACAATGAAACCATTAAAACGGGAAGTAAGTTTCTTTGCAAGGAACTTGTTCCTGGTCACTGGGATGTTTAATCAAAGTGGAAGGGCTGGTGTGGGACCCCTCATGGGCAGAAGGCAGAGACTAAATGACCTCCGCCCCCACACCCCCATGACTCTTTCCTGTATTCCATGGAAACCAGCCCTATCATCTTGTTTTTTATCATCATCCTTACCTTCAGAACATTCCAGATATTCAGGCAATTTTAATACCATCTCATTTTTGTTTTGTTTTTATTCTTCTTTTTAATTACAGTTTGAAAACCCAGAGTGGAGAGTTGAAACATGATCCTCACTCACCTGAAAGTCCTAGACATCACCTATTTCAGGCAGTTTGGGCAATCCCCTTGGTGATACTCTAGCCACTAAAAGGGCATCAGGTTGGTCACAACCTAGAATGTAGCAATTGAAGATAATGTCCAGACCTGGAGAAGTGCCAGGCTAACTCAGAAGCTTATACTCTCTGCTTGTCTGGAGAGCAAACCAAGAACATTCCAGCACCCATCACTCCTGCTCAGACTCCGCCTTGCTCTGCCTCACTGCCAGCGCAGAATAAAGAGAATAATGAAAGCTGCCCACTTGAAATTTGCAGAGAAACTGCTCAATATTTGTTTTTTCCTCTTGGGAGAAGAAGTATGTAGAAAGGAGAAACCTCAGAGTCCTCATAGTACAGATGTAAAATTGTCAATTGTAGGGGCTGCTGGTGAGTTACTCAAGGTCAGATAATTTAACAGCAGCGGCCTTGCAAGAACCCAGTTCTCACATCTTGATCTTTTTCCAGGCCCCAAACTGCTGCTCGATACAGAAAGAGCATTGCCCACCATCTCCTTCCGAAGGTCCCATGGCCATTTTTTCCCTCTGATGATATGGCTAGTGAGTCCATTCCCTCCCGTCAGTTATAAGCTTAATTTCACCAGAAAGCATATCTAATCACAAGAAGATAAATACGGAATCTCCTTTAGCTCTGTATTGTTTTGCTCAAAGCAAGAAATGCCTTTGATGACCTGAACTGTGTGTGTAAGCTGGCTCTCTGCATTTCACCTTTCTTGAGTTAAGGAGTCTGACTGCTTTCCCTCTTTCCCTCCATCCTCTCCCTCCTTCAGTCTCAGGGTTCTGTTGACTTGGAGGGTTACTGCATTGACATTAGCAGTATACCTGTGGTCCCTGAGTCCCGTTACCTACTATGGAAGCAGCATTATTCTTCCAGTAAGTCATGAGTAAGCTTCACTTATGTGATTATTCAGGGCCTAACAGACACTGAATGGGTGTCCTTTCTCCAAGGAAGCCACCATTCAGGCAATGCACACACTTTCTCCAGTGAGTGGTGGTCTGTGAGTCTACCAGGACTCACTGCCTTAGGGGCAGTCTATACATCGTGGAGGAAATGTTGGCTGAACTCACCCTGGAAATTTAGAAGGGAAACTGTTGGGACATTTTCCTTCCACTTTCTGAACATTTCAAGATTATGTAGAAAATCTGACAGTGTTTCAATTTTCCACTTAAAGTGAGAAGCATTTTTTTGTGTTTTACTTAATTTATTAATCTTCATGTTTGAAGATCTTGATGCTGTAAGTGTAACTGGAAACACAGACTTTGAAGCCAAAACTTATTTCTATACTTTGTGCACATGAAAATTATGCTTAGGTTTGCGACATAGGCATTGATGTTTGTTTATACTTACCATTTATTTATTATCTGGCTTGTGCTGGGCACTAGGCTGTGTATTTGACTTATTGAATCCTCACAATAACTGCAAGGAAAACACCACCATCTCCATTTTTTATAGATTCTTTAAAATTGAGACTCAAAGTTGCTAAGTAGTTTCCTATAATAGGCCAGCAAGTTAAATAGCTGGCATTTAAAAACAAGTCTGAGATTAAAACCCATACCCTTTTTACTTAGTGATGTTAAAAACACTTACTGTCTTTTTCTCTTTGCTTTGTAGACTGCCACAATGCTTTTTTGCTTAAAATTTTTCTTGCTGTTTCTAATAGTTGTATGCCAGCTTGGCCCATCTGGTGCTATTTTCCCAGCATTTCACAGTACTGCCTTACTATTCAAAGATATACTTAAACATTTCCTTAGAACATTTCTTATGCTCACCTTGCAATGATCACTCTACTGTGGTCACCTTGCTGCAAACCGAATTCTGATGAACTGAGCATGTGGGCATGAGGATGTCAGCAGGACCCCAAGCAATTGTGTGGATAATGGATACTGACATCCATCGTCTACACCTGCTCAGCTCAGCAGAGTTCTGATGCAGCAAGCACTGCTTCACTGCTGGCACATGGCTGCATTCCAGAACTCTAGTGGTAGACTGAATGGCAGTGCACATGTTTTGAGAAACTCTTACACCTTGACTAGCTGAGAATATATATGATCAAGAGTCCTTGAGAGGACTATGTGATGTGTTGATAATTTCACTTTGATGTATAAAAACTCATGGATTGTCCTACAAAATCAGCATTCTCCTATGGATTCATGATTAGGGCCCAGAAAGTTGAAGGCACACACTATACAGCAGAGAACGCTTATGTCCAGCTAGAGATGTTTAATTTTAATACTAAAAGTTATTATTATTCTGCTTCCTAGAGAGTAGATTTCTGATGTTCTGATTTATACAGACAAGGAAAGTTGAGATAGGGCATCTTTTTGGAATTTGAAAAATCAACTATAGCATGAAAATGCCCACAATGCCAAGGCAAGGCTAAGAGTACAATGAGTAATAGCAATACCCATCAAAATATCCTAAGAGTATCACAAGACATTTCTCCAATACATTCACCCATGTTATCTGCAAGCACCCTTAGCATTAACAGGAAAGGCAGTCTCGCTGGCTAGTTAATTAAATGTGGTCAGTCGGTCCAACAGAATAGAAGTGATGCTCCCACACAGCTTCTTTGATCAAGGCTGAAGGAGCAGAAACCCACCTATCATGAGCTAGGTTGACAAGAAAAATATTATGTGGCTAAACTGCTTCACAATTTAAAGAATAACGCATGAATTATGGTCTAAGTAGTCAGAGATTTTAAAGTTCAATATCCTCCCTCCTATGGTAGCACTCAGTGTCATTTTTAGGAAATGTGGTCATTACCTTCCCTGACCTCATCCTCAAGAGTCAGGATTCTGACATCAACCCATTATATGTTAGAGCAGGAAGGGACCTTAGAAATGGGTAAGTGCACTCCCTCACTTCATAGATGAAAAACATGAAGACCAGATGAACGATTGTGGGCAGATCTAGCAATAAAACCTCTAATTCTCGTTCATCGTTCCTTTTATAAGGGAAAGTAGGAGCACATTTTGACTGGAAATCACCAAATCACCATAGTCTAAAAATGCAGGTGGAATTTATTAAGGGGCGTCTGGGTCCCTTACTATACTGCACTACATTGACTTAAAAGAAAAATGGATGAAAAAAGTTGGGTCTTCATGGTCCTGCTGCTTAAAGATCTTACTTTCTACTCAAGGATACATGTAGATAATTTAGAAAACCATACACAAGCAAGTACAAATTGATATGGTGAGATTGAAGGGCAAAAACAGTAAGAACCCTGGGCCACTGAGAGCTTTTTGTCCTCTGGTTAAGAATGCTGGCAGTTGAATTGAATTCCATATCTACACACGTTTACAGCCCACAGGTACAGTGTGTGACTGTGCAGATGCCTAGTTAGTGGTCAGTGGAGAACTGGCAAAGGTCTGAGGAGGCTACAGACTAGACAACATGCAATGGAGAAATTAATAGGGACCAAGCGGAGGAAAAGGGAAATTATTTCTGCCTGTGGTGAAAGAAAATGGAGGTGGTTAGCAGAGTCTGTCCTCCCCATCTGATTCTAAACTTTGTTTTTATTACTCTGTCCAGCTTTGCTCAAACATACCAAACCTTCATGAATAATTAATCAATAAGCCATGTTTAAAGCATAATCATGTGCCATTAACCATCAACAAGCTAAGTAAGTGTTCAACTTATCAAAAATGTAAGGAGCAAGGACTGAGAGTAAAGGGACAGATTTCTAGCTCTGCCTCTTCTACTAACAAGCTATTTGACCACAGGCAAGTCACCTTGCAGAGACTCAGTTTCTTCATCTATATAAGATGGGAAGATTTAACTAGATGGTCACTGAAGATGTTTTTACTGTCTTATCTTTCTGACTTGAAAAGGAAGAGAAGAGGCAGTAGTATTGGTTGAATGCTGAATATATGTGGAGGGGAAATAGTGAGGCTCCTTCTTAAATCCCTTTCCTCAGATTTTGATCACTTGTTTAGGATTATATAGAAAAAATATTTGCCAGTAAATGTAGAAATATAAATAAAAGTGTTGAGTGGAAGACATCTGGAGACGAAGTTAAAATCTTTCATTATTAACAGTAGTCTATTGAGCATTCTATAGTCAGTATCCAGTATTTAATGGAGTTTGATTAGGTGGACACACATGTTTAATAAAATGGTGACAGTGACATTGCTCTTGTCAGAACACAGTAAGCATTGCCACATCCAGACTTTCATGTTGCCAAATCCCCCTGTTGTGATGAGGGTCTTATGAGCTTATTTGGCTGCTCAGGGGAGTCTCCCGCACCACGAGGCATTAGGCTACCAACTCTGAAAGGACTGACAGCATCGTTTCCCTGTGAGGCATGTCCTATTTGTTTTAGTCACTCTCGTTTTATTCCACTAAGAAAATTTCTCCTCTTCTTAGAATCTCCTTAATCTTCTTCATAGTCACAATCTCATTGCTCTTTTTGCGATCACATTGATTTCACTGTCAAACTATTATTTTGAAATAGATTATTTTGAGAAAAATCTAAAGCAAATAAATGGTTCTTTAAAAAGTCAGTTTGCTTTAGGTGAAAAAGGAAACCAAAGGTTTCAGATAGATTAGAGAAATGTGTCTCATTTCATTTATGTTCTGTCCTAGAGAGAGAAAGTAAATACGGCCCCTGTGGTGCAATGTAAAATACTATCATCCCCTGCCTTACCCTCCACCTCTCAGCTCCATGCAACGGGAATGGAGGCACTTACCCAGCTAAGTGGTATACTGAAGTGTCCAGTGAACAAGTTGGGAAATGTTATAGGTAGGCCTACAGGTGCCTATTTATGTGAGTTCAGTCCCCAGGAATAATTTTACTGTCATTGCTGTTTCACTCTTTTATTTCCAATTCATTTCAGATGCCTCGCTGACGAGATAATTAGAAAGATCACAAAGCGAGTGGAGATATAAGTCACATCTGTAATAAGGGTGCTATCACCCACCCACTTGCAGTCTGTCTTCTCTTCTCTCTCATTCCCCTAGATTGTTCTCTCAGAGGTTCTCAGGAGCTCCAGTGTCGAGCACCCTTGCTCAGGTTTGCTTCTGGCGGACTTCTTTCTATGGCGCATGCTGTGGTTCCCCTCCTTAGTACCTGATGTCAGCCCAGTGGCCTCACGCACAGAGTTTTCCTCCACTGTTCCTGATTCTCTTACTCTGTGTTCTTCCCTGTCCCTCTCTTCTTGCCTAAACACGGGCCTTGCCAATGTTTTGCCTTTGGACAGGATTTCTTTCCCGCTTCCTCTACCACCACAGGAAGCCCATCCACTGTGATTCCACTCTCATCTTCATGTAGATGACCCCAAATACTTGTGTCTCTCACACTCTCCACCTACCTCTCTTCTAATTGCCCGCTTAATGAATTCATCACTGCGAGCTATTGGCATTTTGAAAACTAGTTGACCATCTCCACCAAACCAACTCCCTGCTCCTATCTCTCTTTCTTTAACGACTTCACCATTTTCCCAGTCATCTGAATTTGAATGGATGCTTCTGAACTGTCTTTGATTCTTGCTTTTCTTCACGCCAGCCCCAACCAATTAAAACCATGCTGTAACAACGTCTGCAATTTGCCTTTTTCAGTTTGAATATATGATCAACATTTTCCTTGCCAATATTTTCTTTTTAATGTTTGTATAGTATTCCAGAGCATTGGTATATGGTAATTTCTTTAACATCCCGTTGGTATATGTTTAGATTATTCCCAGTCTTTTTTTTTTTTTATTACAAGTAATGCTACAATTAAATCATCATTGATATATCTTTATGGAATTGCTGCATCTAAAGGCATGAACAGTTAAATTATGAGACTATTGTGAAATTTGCCCTCAAAACATACAAATTTGCCCTGTTCCAACAGTGGATTTGTTATCCATACTTTCTCTAGTGATCTGAAGTACTGTTTTGTGTTCCAGCGTGTCTGTTAGTCTTTTTTTGGGCTTACGATGTATTTCCACGGATCTTTGCTGAGACTTTTGCCAGTGCCATACAATCCTATTTATTATATTTTTATAGCATTTTCATATTTGTTTAGGTATGTCCTCCCATATTAGTCTTTCTTTTCAAAATCTCCATGGCTATTCTCCCAGTAAAAGCTTAGCATTTCTAAGAATTTATAAAGCCTCCTGCACTTACAACTATTAATTGATATTTTGACTTACCTGCATTAAATTTACACATTTTTGGATCTTTACAATACTGAATCTTTCCATTCAGAAGTAAGATATGTATCTCTCCAATTATTTGATTTTTCTTAACATCCTTCATTAATGTTTAATAATTTTCTCCATTTGGGCCTTGGATACTTGTTATTAGACTTATATCTAGCACCATTTTTGTTCACACAAATGAAATTTTTATTATATTTTCTAACTGGGAATTATTCACTTATAGGGTAGCTTTTGACATCATTAGTTTAATCTTGGATTTGCCACCCAACCTAACTATCTTGTTTATTCATTAACTCTCTTAGGCTTCCATATTTTTCAGCAAAAGATTCTGTTATTTTAATTTATTTTACCATGAGATATTATACTTCTCAAACCATAAACACAAGAGCATCACCAATGATTTTCATTTTGGAAGAAGCAAATCTTCAACCGAACCATGTCTCTGGGGTGTGTCCCCACACCCTGCACGTCATTGACTCCCCGTTCAGGCCTCCCGTCCACCGGCAGCGAGCGCCCTTGCTCTCGCTTCTCCATTTTAGTCTCCCCAAAATCTGTCCATCTGTAAGTTCTTTCTCTTCCATAAATCCTTTCCTGACAATCTTAACATCATTCCACTTTTTTCTCCTCTGAAACCTCATTCATCCTACATTGATAGCTCCCATAGCACTTCCTTTGTGCAAGTCGTTGGCATCAACTGTTAACAGATTGTATATGAGTTGGAGGCAGGGGCTATCTTTTGTCATCCTCATATCTTCTGCAGCTTCTGGTGCTGCTTCCTTGTATGTTGTTAGCTCAATATACGTGTTTTTATTCAATCTAATACATCAAGTGTCTGGAACCTAGAATCTTAGCCAGGGGGTTCTATTTTCTATTCCTCCCATTCCTGTACCATTAATCATGGATGGACAAAAGTTTCATTGGCCATCCGTCACTGATGGGGTAATTAAATGATGAGGTCAGCAGAACACAGGCTTCTTATATGCTCATAAAAAATGCTGCTTGATTTCTTCCTGATGAATAGTCCTCCCACTTTACCTTTAAAATGCACCATCACACAGCCCCATAGAAACAAAAATCCTGAAAAATCTTAACTGATCTATAGAACTAGAGTTGTAATTGCTTTCTCTTCTGACTGTTAAAATGTTCTACTTTGGAGAAAATGTTCATTTTATTTTTATAATTTAATTTTATAGGTACATAATGTTATTTTATATTGCAGTTTTAACTAGTATGTACCTTGGAGTTCAATTATGAAACTTACAAAATCCATTTATATTAAAAGCTGTAACAGTGTATCATTTTTCACAAAGGCTCTGCATTGAATGACTTCTTTACTGAAACATTTTTTTCTCTTCCTTAGGGATGGAGAAGCTCAACTATTTTTTCCATTAGAGATGAGATTAAGTTAAAATAAATATGAGAAGTATTCTAATGAAGGAAGAGATAGACAAAATACTGACCTATTTCCATTTATAATATTTGAAAGCCATCTGCCTTTTAATCTGCTTTTTTTACTCAAAACATAGGGAAAGCCTTTGCAGTCTAAAACAACAGGCTCTTTGAAATCCAGAAGAAATTAAACAGGTTTTGTGGCTCTCCATTGCAATGTTTCTACATTGCAAAACCAAGTAAATAAAAAACAGTGCCAAGAAGTATACAAACAACTAGGTCTGGATTCAAGCAACTGTGACAAGTAGTGTTATAAGCCCTGGTGATGGTAAAGCCTGTTTCTTCTTAATTAAATGGTACAATACCACAAGAATAAGGTTTCTTTGAGAGCTAAAGAGGATTTCAGACTGGTTTTATATGCCAACCTATTCTTCATTTAAAACAGTCTCCTAGCTAAGATATTTAAAAAAGTAAGCACATTTCTCTATGAAGCCACATAGAGTGCCTGTAAAGCAGCAACGTTTGTGGTCCATGAACCTCAGGTCTCAGCAAGTGGTTTCTATAATACCATAGCATGGTGGAATTTCTCTGCAAAAACCGCAGCTCCTCATATTGATTGAACGCTCCGGGAGATAGACCTAGATGGTTGTGTACCCACTGAGTTTTCCGATGATTTGCCAGTGTCATCATATAAGTTCCAAAAATTTTCAGTTGTTGTACTGATATGACCTTTCTTCAGAAATTTTCATTTTACAATAATGTAAGCCATGCTGGAATAATGCACCCTGAACTAACTCATAGCCTTATGCGATTCGGCAAGCTGTGGTAGCCCTTTTAATCCAAAGGTCAGTGTCCATTTGTTTTGTGGCTTGCTGCTTAATCAAACCAAACTGAAGTAATAAACACAAAATACCAAGAGAAGATTTATTTTCCCTGAAGGTCTTTCCTGACATAAGTTTATTTTTCTTACCCGTTTGTTCTTCTATTAGAATGACAATAAGATTAAAATTCATTCTTCCTGAAAATTAAGAGATACCAATCAAGAAGCAATTTTATTTTCGGTCAAGCACTTCAAGGAGGCTGTTCAAACACAGAACCTGTAACCATTCACTGAATGGCTGACTCTACTTTCTCTTTTTCTAACAATCTTTTTCTCTTCCTTCTCCTCCTCCTCGTTTACAAAACAGAGGTCATGCTATAAGGAAGATTTTGAAATGAGTGCCTGATTTCAGTTTTAGGAAATGTTTATTAGGCTTTCTTTTAATGCCAGGAAGCATTAGTCTGTTATCTAGGAAAGTAAGAGTCGGATCCAAGTATGTAATTTAATTAACAATAACAATAATAAATTTTTTAATCTGGCAGTGATAGGCATCATGGAGAGTGGCTGATGTGAAATGTGGTTAATGCAATTCTTTGAGTTTTTCCAAGCTTCTAAAAGGGTGGATAGGAGGAAAAGCAAGTAGTTTGCCATTTGTATGTCAAGGCCTTATTTCCTTTTATCCAATGATATTTCATAAATGTTTGATTTAGAAATAGATTAGAACCTCCAGTGATCTCAAACACACTTCAGACTACAGCCACAATCCACGTTGTGCCTTGGCTCACAAAACCAAAACAAGTCACATGACAACATCTTCAAAGATAAGAAGTATTAACCATTAGCCAAGATGCAAGGGTTGGAAGATGTGGATTCGAGACCCATAGTTAGCTCCTGAAGCAGCATAACTTAGCCTGACATTGAGAACACCTGGGTTTCAGTACATCTGAATTCCAATTAATGGGCTAGTGAATACACATAGGTTTTCTATGGCCAACTATCTTCACATCAGGATAGCAGTGCTCAGTCACCCTACAGGGAAGTTAATAAAACTTGTCACAAGGAAAACAAGTATTTGTCAAGTACCTTACATGAACCAGAAGGCATTCTAGATGCTTGTACTAATTTAGTCCAATTCATTAAACATGGATTGAGCACTTATTGTATTCTAGGTAATATGCTTGCTGCTGGGGAGAAATAGATGAGTGGAACTGAAATGTTGCCATCAAAGAGGTTACAGTTGAATGAGAGTCATAATGTTTACTAAGCAGTTACCATGTGCCAGACACTACGTTAAGTCCTTCATATGCGTTAAATAATCTATTCTTACAGCAGTTATATGATGTAGGTGCTATTTCATTCCTCATTTTTAGATGAGAAAACTGAGACACAGGGAGTCCAAGGAAATTACAAAGGGTATTCCGCAATTCAGAAACAGGATTCATGCCCAAGACTGTGGCTCCAGTGTTCATACTCACCATCACTTCACTGTCTCTGGAGAAACAGTTACAATACAGTGGTGTCAGTGTGCTTCTAGAAAACTTAAGGAGCACAGAACAGCACAGAGCAGGGAGTGATGGATTTAGTCAAATTGGGGAGGGGAAGTGGAGTAAAAATTCAGAGAAAATAACATTAAATTCAGTAAACCCACAAGGTCTTTATAATTATCCTAATTTTGTTGTTTTACTGAAAAAAATGTTGTTACTCAGAAAGTCTTAAGATTACACAGCTCATATATAACAGAATCAAGCTTCATATCCCAGACTGCATTCTGCTCTGATGTGCTACTTCTTTTGTTACTTGTGAGGGAAGGAGTAAGCTGAGGCAGGAAGCATGAAAAGTAACTGGGGAAAGAGGAAGAGGATTGTTGGGAGAAGTGAAGTTCAAATTAAGCGGCAGTGTAGAAACAAAGGACTCTTAGAATGCCTCAGAATGAGACACAAAAGCATCAAACAGCTGTTTTAAGCACCCAACTGCAGAGACATATGTGAGAGAAGCAGGAGAGGGGATCGAGGTGGCGTGGAAGGAAGGGAACGCTGGCACCCAAGGGGCAGAGTGAGTCTCTGAAGGAGACAAAGATTCACACAACCCTTGAAACAACTTCATGTCAGTGTAAGAAACACAGATGATAAGAAGAAATGCCCACACGAGAGACTGTGTTGTGGGGGCGGGGTGGTGGAATCAATAATTCATTGAGAATTATGTCAAAAGACATATTTACTGCATTTCAAATTGCTGGAAGGAAATAATTTGATTTATCCTTTTGGGATGGAATGATACAAAACAAATGTTAAAGTAAGTATATACGGAAGCCACAGAATTGCTGGGAGGCACTTGCAGAGACACTGTTCAACAGCCAGGGAATGGAAACAGTATGTGGGTTTCCCCAGTATCGGCAAGTTCACTTGACCCACTTCACTTTTATGAAAGACCTAGGCAGTGCCTGTTTTCGCCACCCAAAAGAAAATCCAAAGAGGATGTTTGCTTTTTTGAGAAAAGGCAAAAAGTGAAAATAGCGTTGAGCGTGTGTTTGTTTGGCCATAAGCGTGTGCTTGGCAGTGAGCGTGTGTTGAGCGGTGAGCATGTATTTGTTTGGCGGTGAGTGTGTGCCTGGCGGTGAGCATGTGTTTGTTTGGCAGTGAGTGTGTGTTTGTTTGGCAGTGAGCATGTGTGTGTTTGGCAGTGAGTGTGTGCTTGGCGGTGAGCGTGTGCTTGTCTGGCGGTGAGTGTGTGCTTGTTTGGCGGTGAGTGTGTGCTTGTTTGGCAGTAAGCGTGTGTTTGGTGGTGAGCGTGTGCTTGGCGGTGAGCGTGTGTTTGTTCGGCGGTGAGCGTGTGCTTGTTTGGCGGTGAGCGTGTGTGTGTGTTTGGCGGTGAGCGTGTGCTGGGTGGTGAGCGTGTGCTTGGCGGTGAGTGTGTGTTTGGCGGTGAGCGTGTGTGTGTTTCGCGGTGAGTGTGTGCTTGTTTGGCGGTGAGCGTGTGTTTGGCGGTGAGCGTGTGCCTGGCGGTCAGCGTGTGCCTGGCGGTCAGCGTGTGTTTGTTTGGCGGTGAGCGTGTGCCTGGCGGTAGCGTGTGCCTGGCGGTCAGCGTGTGCCTGGCGGTCAGCGTGTGTTTGTTTGGCGGTGAGCGTGTGCCTGGCGGTGAGCGTGTGCCTGGCGGTGACCGGTCACCGAGGCCGCGCCCCCGCGGGCGAGCCTGCCGCCTGCCCCTCCCGGGAACTAGTGCAGCATCTCTGTGTCGAGCCGCCGTGGCTCTGAACCGCGTCTGTGAGCATCTGTACTTGATCTCGATTTATTTTGGTAGGTTACTTTTTGGGTGTGAGAACATTCAAAAATTTTTCCCCTATAAATTAATGGTAATTGCTTCTACACTTGATGCCATTTCCACTTACAAAAGGTTTCATAGGAACGCTTTATTTCAGATACCGGGCGAAACCTATATTCAATTTAGGTGCAAAATGTAAAGAACATTGCAATGTGGCTGCAGAAATGGCACTCTAATGTTACAGACTCTCCCAAGGAGGTTTTGGATAGATATGGGTCTCTGTAGAAAAATTCAGGGCTGAAGTGGAATTGTACAGAAAAGTTGCTTTTTATTTATTTATTTTTTTAGTGGCCAAATGTGGTCTCCAAGTAGACTGCAGAGTGTCCCAGTGGACAGATACCAGCGCTCAGGCTCGCCGCAGGACTCTGGGGCAGTTGCAGAGTGGAGTGTGACAGAATGCCCCACTGGCTGCAGACAGAACCAGGGAAGTACAGGGTGATGGGTGGGATCTGCTCTTCTGGAGAACAAAAGTACCGGGCACTGCAAAGAAGAAAATGAGACCAATTTGAATATGAAATGGAAAGTTTTAAAATTGCAGGGGATTACAGAGAAAAGAAATAAAAATCAGTAAGAATTCTTCCTTCACACAGCATGAAAATGCTAGAAAATTTCTTATGTAGGAGGCAGAGAGGAAAATCCAAATAGATAAAACTCTTACTCATGAGAAAGCAAAAGAAAAATTGACTGCAAAATAGTGAAAGAATATTTTGAAAACGATGTGATGCTAAATTTTTTTGAGAATGGAAACACCCGAAAGTGATGGTGGCAATATAGACTAGATGAGAAACCACGCTCCTTTCCCAGACGGTTGTGACTGCTAAAGTTTTCTGAAAACAGATGAAGAAAGCTGTCCTGAGATAATGTCTGAGATTTGAGCTCATCGGAAGGAGAGCCACCTCTACCACAGACTGTTCCAGTATGCTTGGGTGTGACTTGGAGCTTCTTGTATTTGATAAAGATTGGATGCTCTGCCTCCTCTGGGAATACAGAAAACAGGGTCAGACCAAGTTCTAAACTATATCCTTCTCTGTACTTGACCTTGAAGAAATGGAAATGCAAAGATGTGGGGAAAAAAGTCAAGCTAGAAAGTGAAGTCATCTGAAATATCTGTGGTGTTGGTATTCTCTCATTTGCTAATGTAAGTAAAATTGGAAGGAAGTTGTTTGGCTAGTGAAAATGCCTAGACAACTAATTATGAATTAACTTAGAAGAGAAGCATATTGAGAAGCATATTAATAAAAGTGAAGTTTCAGATATTATTTGATTAGTGTAGGTATCTAAAAGTATCTTAATAAATGTTACATGAACTAAGAAAATTCTAGTAGATTATAAAAGTTAGCAATTTTATGACACACTACCTTCCATTCCAGATACCATAAAATATTTCCAAATTCCTAAAAGTGAAAAACATTTCACTGAGGCAAGTAGCCATTTGAATAGGGAACAACCCCTCTCACTAAATTTGGTGTCCAGATTTATTTGTGCTAAGCATACAAGTGTAGGTCAAGTCTAGAGAACTATATTATTGAATGAAACAAACACCCAGTTGTTACTGTGGATGGACTGGAAACAAATCTTCCTTAGCGGGTAGAGTGAGGAGGGAGAGAGTGGTGGTGTTCGCCGCCTTCCACATCAGCAAAGCTGTAGGTAGGGGCCATTTCAGACTTCCTTCTATCATGCTGATTTTCAGATAAAATAGTATATAATCAGAGGTCAGCAAAATTCATCATTTCTCCAACTATCCTTCATGTGAGGAGTGTGTATTTAGGGCCAGTTATCTGCATAGAATGGATTTAAATGCTAAAATAGCTTCAATAAGAGGCCTTCTTTGCCCTTGCATTACTCTAGGTCTGGAATAAGAAAGATAAGGGTGATTTTAAGTAAGATTTTACAGGAATATACCATTACATTAGAGAGGAAGAGTAGCGAGCCCGGTCTTTTAAGTAAGAGAGTCTTGAGTTTTAAAGGGTTTTACTGGCTGTGTGGCATTGGGTAAAGGATTTCAACTCTCTAAGCCTCCATTTCCTTCTCTTAGTTCCTACCATTCCACCTGACTGAACTTTCTATTGAATCTCTGCTGGGGTCAGGCGCTGTTACCCCACAGGACAGTTGTGAAGGTTAGAGGAGCTGGCACATGTCAGGAATTCAATAAATAGCTATTGTTAGCATTGGTGATGTTACAGTGAAGTAACGGAGACGGAGTTGTAGAGGACGGAGTGTTAGGGTTATGGAGACAGTTTTAGAATAGTTGAGGAAAGAAAGTTAGGCAATTGTGTAGTGAAATATGGTTAGAATATTCAGGAATTACCTATAAGAGTCAGGAGCAGGAAAATTAAAATAAGAAAGCTGTGGAAAAGTTTCAGAAATGAGCAGTTTCCAAGCTTATCATCTTGTTATATCTTTGTCCTGTTGCTGCCAGCCTCTGAGGTGGGGAAACAGCACCAACCAAACAAACAAGCCTGGAGAAAAAAAAACCCTATTTGCCTCATTTCGGATGAAGATTCACTTTAGAGAAAGTCATCCTGGCCTTGGCGTTTTAATTACTTAGAAAATGGGAAAGGCGAGGGTGGATGTCAGCTCATTTGCTGTATTTAATTTCCGCCTAACATGCTCACATAGCCTTCCAGCCAGCCTCACTTGGGAAATCTCTCCTGACTCCAGCATATTCCCCAGATAGATAATGTTGGCTCAGGGAAAACCAAAAGCTGGTAAGGAAAAACCAGTAAAATCTGGTTTTCCCTTCCTTAGTTTCAACCCAGAGTGAGATATGAGAGGGAAATATGATTTTCTTAAGCCTCTGTTTATAATTATTTAAAAATGTAGTAGGATTCTGAACATAACGGCCCTAAGGTACTGGTTCACAGCTTGTCCCACATGTGCCCCAGCATGCAGGTGTGTAGAGAAGCTGCCAGATGATGGATGACCAGATGGAATGTTGAGGTGAACCGTTCCTGCAACGTGGTGTAGACTGTGCTATACATTAGCAAAAGGAAGAGGCAAGAAATGCAGCATAACTTAAAAGTGTGACCCGAGAAACCTGACCTTTCTCAGTATACAGGGGACCACTCTCTGGGCAATAAATAATACTGAGGGGCAATCAAGTAAATTAGGGTGAAAACTAGATGCCCTTATTGACTCCTTGGGACATTGAGATATTTTATATCTTTTTAAATCAAATGTGCCTCCAAATATTCCATTAGGCAAAATGTGTCAAAAACAGAAAAAAAAATTTGATAATCACTGATCTATCTGGTAGAAATTCTGATGCAGCAACATAGACATATGATAAAACTTATGAATCAGCCAAAAATCAGTTTATTAAAAACAATAAGACCAACTTGGCTGGTATCTTCTCAACTAAAACTCTCCTAGATTTTTCCTTTAATTATTTATGGAAATACTTAATCTTCAAAAAATTTACAGAGCAGATGTCATTATGATCTCCATTTTACAGAACAGGAAACTTCAGTTTATAATAAGTGACTTGCTCGAAGTTGCAGAGTTAAAATTTAAACGTGACCGTCTGAGGCCAGTGCTTGCTTAGCTGCTAACCTCTGCCGCCTGAGATCTTTCATGGAAATAGATATTCAGCAAATAGACTGTTTCATAGTTTGGAAATTCCAGGAAACGCTAAATTCTCCTCTTAGTGATGGAAAATAGCCATTATGCATTACGTTCATAGCATTTTGAGTTCCCTTGCTCTTTTTCATATTATGTAAAAATCCCGAGGGTCACATATAATCTACCTTATTTTTGGGTGATTGATGCTATGAAATATTATTTATTTTCACAAATGGAAACAAAAGTATTGTTATTTTTTGCATCTAAAACATCTTAACACAATCTGTGGCTTGGAAAATACAGTATTATTATGTTAGATACATTTTAAAGAAGGCAAAACTGAGTCACAGGGAAGCCCATTGACTACCCTAATTCTAACTCGCTGTTTGTTTTAAGCTCACTGTTCTGTTAGAGAGGTATGTTCCAATTATTATAAATTATTTAGCAGTGAAGGGTCTATTTAGCAGCATAGCTCTTGACTGTTCCTTCATGCTCACGAATATGGCTTCACTGATTGAGCCTAGTGCCTGGCCATGGGTAGTTGCTCAATCAATGAGAGACAATCATTATTGTCTGAATGAGAGAAAGAGTGTATATATATTACATGAATTTAAGTAAGAAATACTCTTACTTAGAAGTATTTGGATGCTTTTTCTGCTTCCTTTCCATGTAAGAACGCTGGTTTCTGTCAGAAGCCCTGGCTGACTGGGAGCACCTGAGACAACTATCTTTTTGCTCATCTGTTTCTCTGTCATGGGGGCAGAACCAGCTGGGAGTTCCTTTTGCTCTGCTCTACTTTAAACATTCCTCTCTTAAAAGTACAAATACATTTCTAAACAGCCTCCTCAAACAACACACAATTTCTAACATATTGGATAAGAAGTAGGGGATGAGTTACAGTGTCCATAACACCTACTTTCTCATCAGGTTAGTCTCTAAACAGTGTAACCTTATCTCATTTCATCACTGGACTCTGAGCTTGGAAGTAAGATCGCCAGCAATGGACTCGTGAGAGCAAACTTCTGCTGCAATCAATAACTGTGGTCTCAGACAGTTTGTTTTACAGTAACAGATTTTGCCAGTAATGTTATGTGGCCTTAAGTCTAATATACTTTAAACTGCAGCTCTCGTGTTATGCCTTATTGAGCTACTCGTCTACTCTGGTGGTGTTGACTTTTTCATTATAAGGCCTTCATCTTTAGAACATAGTTCTCTAAACGCTGAAACGTTTAGGTGCAGTGTGCTACTGGTAGCTCAAAAACCTGAAAGAATAAACATGGCCCCCTCATTGCTTAAAAGAGGGAGACACTGGGGGAAAAGTCTGCTTTATTCTAAACCTGTTTTCAAGGATGTCAATGGAAAATTCTCCAAAATACATCTACGGAAATGCTGACCTCATGAGCAGTTATTTCTTTAATGATGGGAATGTCCATCTACGAATATTTTCAATAAATTATATAAGTGGTTTTGGAGACAACATTTAGATTGTCATTAAACATGTTTTTTCCCTTTTATTCAAATTGGGAACAAGCGATTTAAGATATTCATCTGGCTAACTCCATCAGATCTCAGATTAGAGCTGAGTTCTTCGTGAAAGTCTAGACTAAGTGACACCCGCCGTAAAGGCGCACTGATCCCTGCCTGCTCTGGTGCGACAGTCGCTCCAGTTGGTTAGGGAGACAGCAGAGCAGGGGATGTGCAGGCTGACTGCTAGTGTGCACAGCTTGGCTCTGCCTCTTACTACTTGCTTGCACAGAGGCAGTTCTCCTTTCCGTGTCTCAGTTTTCTCGTCTGTAAAATGGCGATGCCAATAATAGAACCTGCTTCATAAAATTATTGTGAGGACTAAATGAGTTAATACGTTAAAAGTACTTTTACTAGTGGCTGGCAGTTGCACTCAAATATTCAATATAGTTGTTAACATTTGTTTTATTTACTAGCTTTTCTAATAGGCCGTAAGCTCCGTGAAGACCATTTCTCTTTCTGCCCTTTATCACTAGTAATGAGCACAGGTCTAGATGTGGCAAATGATCAATCACTGTTTATTAAATGAATAAATGAATGTGCGAGCCTTGTTATTTTGAGAATAGAACCCGTGACTGATTCTAACCACTAATGGCGTTTGATGACTTCTGTCCTTTTTCTCTGCCAATTTCCTTATTCAGATATGTTCTTTCTTGTAGGCCTTTTTCTATAAAATCTTTTCTCAAAGACATTTTTATCCAATATAGCTTTCCCAAACAAGGGAAAGAATCTGGTTAGACATTAATTTATTCAGTAAATAATTTTCCAGACCTGGTATGTATATAAACTAGCACTGAAGGGCATTTAAAGAAATGTCTCAGGTACTCTGTTGCCCAAAGATCTTAAGTGTCTGTGGTCATAAACCATGAATTAGAGATATTGCTCTTTGCTGCTGCTTTTCAGTATTCTAAGTACCGCTTGGCTGTCTCTGGATCCATACTTCAGTGCCACAGGGAAAATCAATAGTAATAACACAAGATGCTGAGAGTAGGGGTTAGGTTTCTCCATTTTCTAAACTAATCTTCTAAGTCTCAGACTTTCCTGTGAACTGGGAAAATATTGAACTATACAGGATTTGGATTAATACTGGCAAAGAATATACAAAAATAATATACAAAATGATGCCTGAAGATATTTTATTTTAGTCCTCTTAATGGAACATTCAATTTAGTGAGTACATGTAGATTTGGCATCTTAACATATTCTTTAATTTTCTAGCCAAAGTAACGTGTTGATTTGGCAGTTTTCTTCTTTGAGTGTTAATAGTTCTAAAATGGAAAATTCAGGTAAGAAAAACTCCAGGTTTGTTCCCTGCCATGCCAAATAAACATCGTATTTTAATTGTCAATGACAAATTTCATTTGATTCTCCCTAGAATGCCATATGCTTCATGTGAATATCATAAAATTTTATCTCTGAGTTTTATTCAGTTTTATAACTAATGCTTTTGAAAATCTTATTCTTTAGAGTAATGGTGTTAATAAAATAAGCTATCTGCAAGCTTAGTCAAAACAGGCTTTTTTCCTTGGTGCAATTTTTGAAAGATTTAGTAGTATCACGGTTTTTATATGCAATCTGAATCTTGCACACTGGAATATTCGGGGTAGGATTATTTTATAGGGTGCAATATTCAACTTATTTCTTCTATAAAAATAAAATTAAATGTGTTATGAATCAGAAAATATGAATCAGAAAGTCAGATTACTTTAGTGTTATGAAAATCATTAGGACTTTGTGCATTTAATCAAGATTGATAAATATAGTCGATGATGGAGAGAGTCCTTGAATTCCAAGAAATGCTGTTTCAGTCAGGATGGGCTAGCTGCGGTAAGAGACAACACCAAAGTCTCGATGGCTTAAACCCACAGTCAATTTCACTGCATGTTGAATGCAGTTTAGCCTGGGGGCCTCTGCTCATCAAACTCACTGAGGAACCCAGGCTGGCCCACTCCCTGCCAATGCCTATTTCCACACTTCCTGCCTCAGGAGGAAGGGAATGTGGTGAATCACACTGGCTCTCAAAGCTTCCTGACAAAGCAAGCCGCCTGGCCGAGCCCAACTCAAGAGGACGGAGAAGTCAGCATAGCTCTACCTGATGACGTGCCCAAGGGAGCAGCATTAAAATATTTTGAACAGCCCTTATGACACAAATTTGTCTTAAAATTGTTCTTGTGACTGTGGTCATGTGTACTACTATTTGCGTCCTCTTGATCATATACTCTCTTATTACTTATAAAATCAGGATATTTCTGTGATATGGCTCATTCTTCTACCTTATTGGTTGTTAAATTAATGTAAGGAGCAAAAGATGGCAATTCTTAAGAATCCAATGATTTCCAGACTAATGAAGTAGCTGAGTTCCTCTAATTTCTTTCTCTCATGTATTTTCTGACCTTATATCAATATGATCACATGAATTCCCATTCTGAGTCACACCCATGATCATTCGAGCTAAAAATCTTATCCTTGGCAAAAAATGAGTCACTTCCATTATTTCTCCATTGTTCTTAAAGAAAAATGATAGAACTAGCATATGAATTGCTATTTTAAAAATAGATGATTCTATTTAATGTGTATAAAGATGAATATGCACTTAGCAAAAATCAAATATTTCTTTTTTCTTGAATTTCAAGTCCCAATGAAAAATACAATATATTAAAATTCAGTTTTAAAGAAGTATGTCTAAAACAGTTTTGAAAGATATAATAGAATAAAAAATAGGTATTTTGAACAGAAGTAAAATGATGAAACTCTAGTGATTCCATTTACCTGGTTTTGTAATTCCGGGTGAAAAAAATGGTGGAATTTATTTGTGGAATCATATTTTAAAACAGAGAATCCCAGTAAGACCATACAACTCATCCCAGTGGTTTTACAAATGATGAAGCTGAGAACCAAGAACTACACTGGAGAGCAGGATAGGCCAGATGCCTGCCTTCGGAACATTAAGTTCTGTGAGAGAAGAATCAGACCATGAGTTCCACAACCAGTTAGTCCCAGTGATACATGCGGTGTGCCTGGAATACCGGAAGTACTCAGTATCACTGTTCCTCCTGAGAGGTGGGCCTCTATTCCAAGTTCTCTCCCAATATTTTTATTCCCAAATATGCCTGACATATAGACATTTAGCTCCTGATTAAATCCTTCCAGATCTATACAGCTTTCAAGGCAGTTAGAAAGCTTTCTTGGTTGTATTTTTGAAATATACTATAAGAACTTAGATATTAGTGACCACAATTTGTCACAGTTTATTCTTATTCTTTCCAATTTAAAAAAAAAAGGTATAATGGCTTGACTGCAATAAAATTGTCTTTATGTTTGATTGATTTTCTTTTTTTTTTTTTTTTTGTGAGGAGATCAGCCCTGTGCTAACATCCGCCAATCCTCCTCTTTTTTTGCCGAGGAAGACGGCCCTGGGCTAACATCCATGCCCATCCTCCTCCACTTTATATGGGTCGCCGCCACAGCATGGCTCGCCAAAGCAATGCGTCGGTGCGCGCCCGGGATCCGAACCAGCGAACCCCGGGCCGCCGCAGCAGAGCGCGCGCACCCAACCGCTTGTGCCACCGGGCCGGCCCCTGATTGATTTTCTTATTTAATGACACAGAATTCTGCTTAAAATATCTTCTATTAAAATACAGATGTAGATGCAATATATTCCTGAGAAACACAAAAATTTATGTCATATCTGACAAATTATGACATTATGACATATTTAACTCAAATTTCAAAAATTGAGATACTATGACATTTGTTTTTATCAATGTGATAAATAATTGTTCCTTTAAGGGTTAGCTTTCCTACTTAAATGTAAAACTGGTAGATGTTATTTGAAAAAGAGGCTGGCTGATAATTATGTTTGGAATAACACATGCCTTTTGCATCTAAGTATCTTTTTTATGAATTATCAAAGAGTATAAGATGTCGACGTAAATACTCCATAATCAATCTATAAATCAAAGTGGGGTGAGTTTATTATGAGACCATAGCCTGGGGCCTTCCTTCCCTAAGGAAGGAAAGGCACTGAAGAAGTGGGATGTACAGAGCAGTTATATACCATCAAAGAGCATGTATCACATATGATTGCAATGTCCCTTTTACAATAGCCACAAGATCGCCCTGCCAGGTTGCCCTGTCAGAACAGTTATTGATGAACACAGCGGGGAGCAGGTCTGCTGTCTCAATGGGCGTGGCTGGTATCAGGTCTGTTGTCTGGAGCTGGGTGGTCACAGGATGAGCGCAGCAATCAAATCCTAGCCTAGGGAGAAATGCTTATCCTTAAGGTAATGCCAATGTGGGGGAAGTTGCACCCTTATCTTAAGGGCATTTACTGTCTCTTTGGGACATGGCAAAGCAGATACACAATGCATGTTTAAAGGTGACAGGCCCTGTTGGAAAAACAAACTCAGGCCGAATTAGCTTTACCCAAATGGCTTCCTCATGTGCTCCAGTATATCCTATTGCTTGCCATTTATTTATCAAGGACATGCAAAAGAAGCAATAATGAAAATACTAGGAACATTCAGTTTTATAAAATGGCGACCCAGTATACCTGTGAAATATAAGACAAGAAGAAATAAATTTAAGTAAATTGTTTGCAAGATAATAGCCAGTGTAAAATCCTATTCTTTGAAAAGAATAGTCGCATTGTTATATCTCTCTGCAGCAAAGACTTTTTTAAGAAAAAAAAAACTGCCTCTGGTAGCATTTAAAATTGTATAAGCATTGGTTTTTGACCATATAACATTAATTTGTATAAATGATTTCAAAGGAAACCAATAAAGGTATGGATATAATCCAGAAAGTAGAAGAACAGTAAATAACCCTTTATTGTTCTGAGTGGGAAAACAACCTGGCTCTTATTGAAATGCCCCACATGACTCATACTGCTGTTACGTGTCTCCTTTTCATAGCGTCAATTATCAGCATTTTTAAAGGATATGTTGTTTACAGAAAGGCATATAAGCTGAGAGAAAATCCTAAAGAAAGGCTTAATAAATGCTGTGAAATTTGCTATTTCAGTTAGGTCATTAAAACAAAATCTCATCTGTCTATATTATTTTGATTGCCACATTTATAGGGGCTCCTAATTTACATATTTATGTATATATGTGTATGTATATATAACAAATGTATATTTATGCAACTATATAAATAAATATATGTATTTTGATAGGGACTGCCAAATTGCCCTCTCTAGGTGGTGAACCAATTTACACCTTTCCAAGTCAGTGTAGAAGAGTGCCTAATTTCCCTGCTATGAATGGTCAAACTTGTAGAATTTTGCCATTCTCAATAGGAGTAAAGGGATTTCTCACTTCTCTTATTATGAATGAGATTAAACATCTTTTCATATGTTTTCAAATGATTTGCATGATGTTTTCTTTGAACATGGTTAATATTCTTTGCCCATTTTTGTTGTTGTTGCTGGATTGTTAATCTTTTCCATTTTGAGGAATCATCTAGATTTTGGGAGACTAGCACTATCTATAATATAAATTATAAAAGTTTTTCCCAATTTCTCCTTTGTCATTTGAGTTTACTTACATTAATTTTTTTCTATGAAGAAATTTAACATTTTTTTGTTGCCAAGTTCATCAATCATTTATTTTTATGGTTTACAGATTTTTGTGTCAATGTTAGAAAGATTATTGAAGAGATTATAAAGAATTCTGTTATGTTTCTTTAATAACTTTGTTTATATTTAAATCATTTATCCGTAATCATAAATCACTTATCTTGGTTTAATGAGTGAAACTGGGATCTATTTTTTTTTCCAAATGGGTTCCTAATAATTCCTAGTTCATTTTTCCCCACTACTTGTGTTACTGCCCAACGTGGGCCTTCTGCTCGCCACAAGACATGCCAATAGTCAAGAGGCAAGGTGGTAGGAAAAAAAAAGGACTTTTTTATTACAGCTTGCTAGCAAGAGGGAAGATGGCTGACTAATGTCTGGAAAAAAAACCATTTTAAGGGGGCACAAATCTTATAGCAGTTATATAGGCTGGTGGGTTATTGGGGAGGGGGTTAGGAATGTTGACCCTCTGGTCTTACAGACTGGGAGTGCCACACCAGATCTTTCAGTTTTCATTAATGATGGCTATTAGCGTAGATTCTCTGTTCGGGGGGGTCATCACATTCCTAAGGAACTCAAAAGACCAAAGTTATCATCTTATCGCAGCTGGGAGGTACACGCACAAGCAGGGGTCGTAAAATCTACAGAGCAGTTAGATCTCCTGGAGGGTGCATATCCAGCTGGGTTAGTTAGTCAGAGGTCATTCAAAGTTACAACAGAGTTTTTCTTTTCTACAATGTGGCTTCCCTTATGGCAACCTTGTCTTGAGCCGGTATCAATTGCTGTGCCACCATTTTCACATAATAGTTATCCATGTGTATTTGGGTCAGTCTCTGTACTTTTTGTTGTTCTGTTCTATTGCTCTCTCTTTCTATTCATAAATTTATACTGTGTTTTAATCTGATAAGGCTGATCCCCGTCCTTCCATTACTCTTCTTTTTCAGAATTTTGTTGGATATTCAGGTTTTTTCTTCCAAACTTTAGAAATACCTTGCATAGTTCTGAAAAATAAAATATTATTGGGATTGCTTTTATTTATAAATTAATTTGAGACAGTTGACATCCTTATGATGTTAAGTCTTCCTCTCCAAAACACAGTATGTCATTCCATTTATCCTAAAGTTTTCTTTCATGTCCTTAAGGAGCATTTTATTTTTTCTTTGTTTCGATCCATCTTGTTTCGTTTACTCCTCAGCAGTTGTTTGTTGGAATTAAAAATGAGGTCTTCAATCACTTTGTATGGTGACCAATGGTAACTAGACTTATCGTGGTGATCATATATATACATGTCGAATCGCTATGATGTACACCCGACCTAATATGCTATTGTATGTCAATTATACTTCAATAAAAAATAAATAAATAAAAATAAACAATGAATGAAAAAAATAAATGAGGTCTTTGTAGCTTGTAATAAGTTATCGTTTATATGTAATGGAGGCTATTGATTAGTGTATATTGATACTGGTACCTTACTAAATTATTTTTTTCAGCTTTATTGAGGTATAATTGACGAATAAAACTGTATTATATTTAAAGTGTACAACATGACGATATGATATACGCATATATTATGAAAGGGTTCTCATAATCAAGTTAATTAACACATCCATCACCTCACATAATTACCCTGTGTGTGTGTGTGTGAGAGAGAGAGAGAATGCTTAAGATCTACTCTCAGCAAAATTTCAATTGTACAGTACAGTATTATCAACTATAGTCACCATGCTGTACATTAGATCCTCAGACTTATTCATCTTATAACTGAACGTGTGTAACCTTTTACCAGCCCCTTCCCATTTCCCTCCATCCCCTAGCCCCCACCATTCTGCTCTCTGTTTCTATGAGTTCGACTTCTTTTTTTTCAGCTTCCATGTAAGACATACCATGCAGTATTTGTCTTTATCTGTCTTGCTTATTTTACTGAGTATAATGCCTTCCAAGTTCATACATGTTGTCACAAATGACAAGATTTCCTTCTTTTTTAAGACTGAATAATATTCCAGTGTGTGTGTGTGTATATATCTATATATAGAGAGAGACTCAAATAAATATATCACATTTTCTTTATTCATTCATCTATTGAGGGACACTTAGGTTGTTTCCATACCTTGGCTATCATGAATAATGCTGTAATGAACATGAGAGTACAGATATCTCTTTGAGATGATTTCGTTTCCTTGGATATATACCCAGAAGTGGGATTTCCAAATCATCTGGTAGTTCTATTTTTATTTCTGGAGGAACCTCCATACTGTTTTCCATAGTGGCTGTACCAGTTTAAATTTCCACCAGCAGTGTACAAAGGTTCCTTTTCTCCACATCCTCACCAGCATTTGTTATCTTTTTTCTTTTTGATAAGAGATATCCTAATAGGTGTGAGGTGATATGTCATTGTGGTTTTGATTTGCATTTCCCTGATGATTAGTGATGTTGAGCACCTTTTCATGTTCCTGTTTTCCATTTGTATGTCTTCTTTAGAAAAATGTCTATTCAGATCCTCTGCCCATTTTTTTAACTGAGTTATTTGTTTTTATGTTATTGAGTTGTATGAGTTCCTTGTGTATTTTGGATAATAACCCCCTATCAGATATATGATTTGCAAATATTTTCTTCCATTCCATAAGTTACCTTTTCATTTTGTTGATGGTTTCCTTTGCTTTGCAGAGGCTTTTTAGTTTGATGTAGTCTCACTTGTTTATTTTTGCTTTTGTTGCCTTTGCTTTTGGTGTCAAATCCAAAAAAATCATTGCCAAGACCAATGTCAAGGAGCTTACTTCCTATGTTTTGTTCTAAGAATTTTATGGTTTCAGGTTTTACATTCAGGTCTTTAATCCATTTAGAGTTTATTTTTGTATGGTGTAAGATAGGGGTCCAGTTTCACTCTTTTGCATGTAGATATTCAGTTTTCCCAGCACTATCTGTTGAAGAGACCATATTTTCTGCCTTGTGTGTTTTTTGCATGCCATCAAAAATTAGTTGACCATATATGCATAAGTATATTTCTAAGCTCTCTATTCTGTCCCATTGATCTATGTGTCTGATTTTATGCCAATAACATACTGTTCTTATTACTGTAGCTTTGTAATATAGTTTGAAATCAGGAAATGTGATGCCTTTAGCTTTGTTATTTTTCTTCAGATTATTTTCGCTGTTCAGAGTCTTTGTGGTTCCATATGAATTTTTGGATTTTTTTTTTCTATTTCTGTGAAAAATGCCATTAGAATTTTGATAGGGATTGCATTGTGTCTGTAGATTGCTTAAGGTAGTATGAACATTTTAACAATATTAATTCTTCCAGTCCCTGAATGTGGAATATCTTTCCATTTATTTGTGTCATCTTTAATTCCTTTTATCAATATTTTAGAGTTTTTCATGTACAGATTTTTCACCTCTTTGGTTAAATTTATTCCTAAATATTTTATTCTTTTGGTTTTGTTGTAAATGGGTTGTTTTCTTAATTTTTCTTTTCAATAGTTCGTTGTTCGTGTATAGAAGTGCAACTGATTTTTGTTTTGTTTTGTTTTTTTTGTTTTTTTTGTTTTTTTTTTTGGTGAGGAGATCAGCCCTGAGCTAACATCCGCCAATCCTCCTCTTTTTTTGCTGAGGAAGACGGCCCTGGGCTAACATCTGTGCCCATCTTCCTCCACTTTATATGGGACGCCGCCACAGCATGGCTTGCCAAGCAGTGCATCGGTGCGCGCCCGGGATCCGAACCAGCGAACCCCGGGCCGCCGCAGCGGAGTGCACGCACTTAACCGCTTGCGCCACCGGGCCGGCCCCTGATTTTTGTATATTGATTTTGTATCCTGCAACTTTTGAATTCATTTATTAGTTCTAATGGTTTATTGGTGATGTCTTTATGGTTTTCTAAACATAATATTATGTTATCTGAGAACATAGACAATTTTATTTCTTCCTTTACAATTTGGATGCCTTTTGTGTGTGTGTGTGTTTTTTCTTTGCCTAATTGATCTGGCTAAGACTACCAGTACTATCTTGAATAAAAGTGGCGAGAGTGGGCACCCTTGTCTTGTTCCTGATTTTAAAGGGAAAGCTTTCAGCTTTTCCCCACTGAGTGTGATATTAGCTGTGGGCTTATCATATACGGCTTTTATTGTGTTGAAGTACATTCCATCTAAACCTAATTTGCTAAATTTTGTCAAATGTTTTTTCCACATCTATTGAGACGATCATGTGATTTTTATCCTTCATTTTGTGAATGTGGTGTATCCAGTTTATTGACTTGTGGATGTTGGACCACCCTTGCATTCCAGGAATAAATACCACTTGAAAATCAATAAGGAATCATTGAACTTAAACTACACATTAGACCAGATGGACCTAACAGACATATACAGACATTCCATCTAACAGCAGCAGAATACACATTCTTCTCAAGTGCACGTGGAGCAT
The DNA here is from genome assembly GCF_057802395.1 of Ceratotherium simum simum. Lineage (NCBI taxonomy): Eukaryota > Metazoa > Chordata > Mammalia > Perissodactyla > Rhinocerotidae > Ceratotherium > Ceratotherium simum. The sequence continues at coordinate 84,661,018 of NC_141907.1, forward strand.
TCTCCATGGTAGATCATATATTAGGCCACAAAACAAGCATTAACATATTTAAGAAGACTGAAATCATTTCAAGCATCTTTTCCAACCACAATGGAATGAAATCAGAAATCAATTACAGGAGGAAAACTGGAAAATTCACAAATATGTGTAGATTAAACAACATGATCCTAAACAACCAATGGTTCAAAGAAGAAGTCAAAAGGGAAATAGAATATGTTGAGACAAATGAAAATGGAAACACAACATACCGAAACTTATGGGATGCAGCAAAAGCAGTTCTAAGAGGAAAGTTTATAGCAATAATTACCCACATTAAGCAAAAAGAAAGATGGCAAATAAACAACCTAACTTTACACCTCAAGGAACTAGAAAAAAGAAGAACAAACTAAGCCCAAAGTTAGTAAAAGGAAGGAATTAACATAGATCAGAGTGGAAATAAATTAAATACAGACTAGAAAGACAATAGAAAACATTAGTGAAACTAAGAGCTGATTTTTTGAAACAATAAACAAATTGACAAAACTTTAGCTAGATTAACTAACAGAAAAAGAAAGAAGACTCAAATCAATAAAACCAGAAATGAAAGAAGGGACATGACAACTGATATCACAGGAATGCTAAAGATCATAAGGAAACTACTATGAACAATTTTATGCCAACAAATTAGATAGCCTAGAAGAAATGGATATATGTCTAGAAACACGCAACCTACCAAGACTAAATCATGAATAAATAGAAAATCCAAACCAATTACTAGTAAAGAGATTGAATCAGTAATCAAAGAAAAGTCCAGGACCAGATGGCTTCACTGATGAATTCTATCAAACATTTAAAGAAGATTTAATACCGATGCTTCTCAAACTCTTTCAAAAAATAGAAGAAGAAGGAACACTTTCAAACTCATTTTATGAGCCAGCATTACCCTAATACCAAAGCCAGACAAGGACACTACAAGAAAAGAAAATTACAGGCCAATATCCCTGACGAACATAGATGCAAAAATCCTCAACAAAATACTATTATTTTCTTAGCAAATACTAACTGAATACTAATAATCAGTTAGCAAACCAAATTCAACAACACATTAAAAGGACTTTTAATTATTTTGGACTAAATTATTTTGATGTTTGTATTATATTGTAATTGATTTTCATGAGTTTTTCAAAGATATATCATCTACGAATGGTGATAGTTTCCCCCTTCTTTCCAATTTTAGTATATCCAGTTTTGTTCTCTTGTTAATATTAACTATTAACTCAGTGCAGTGTTATTTAATAGTTGTGATAGTGGGCATCCTTGCCTTATTTCCAGCTTTAGTGAAATGCCTCTATTATTTTCCCATTGAACCTGATACTGTCTTTGGGACTGAAATAAATATGTTTATCAGGTTATATAAATTTTTATTGATTCTTATCTTGGGAGTGTTTATCAAGAATGCATATTAAATTTTGTCAAATACCTTTTTGGTGTCAATGGAGAGAAGCGTATTCTTTTTCTCATTATACTAATTAGTCTAATGAAATAAATAAATGTATTTAATAACATTGAAGTACTCTTGTATTCCTAGATTGAGGCTCTTGGTCATGATGTATCTTTTTTTTTGTAAAGTACTTGTGGATTCTAATTGATAAATTGTGTTATTTAACATTGAAACACATGAGTATAAATGTTCTGTGGCGTATTTGTGTGCAATCATTGTTGGGTGTTGGTATTCATGGAGTAAAAAGAATTTGGAAATATTTCCTTTTTTCGTATGCTCTGGCACATCTTAATAACATTGGGATTATACCTTTATGTATTCATCCTGATCTGCAGCAGAGTGTTTCTGGTAAGAGCTCCCTCATATGTTAAAACGTTCTGCTTTCTTCATTTTTTTTCTGATATCTTTTCTTAGCTACTATACTAGTTCTTTTGTTAATACTTGACATTCCATGAGTCAGATTTTCCTATAAAACCTTCATCTAGTTGTGAAGGGGCCACAGCTGTTTTACAGGCCAGCCAAGTTTCAGCTGTCACAAAGACTAGTTCTTGGAAACATGGCTGCTCTGTACACCTCTTGGTATATCCCTGCCCTCTTCTGCTTTTCTGATCTAAACTAGGTATGGTGGGGATGGGGAGTGTGGTTCTGCTACCGCTCAGTTCCCCAGTGTACCTCCTATTACAGGAAAGGCCTTTGTCCCTCCAGGTGGGCCCCTCACCTTGAGGAAGTGTACTTGTGCTGTTTCTCCCTGGGATCTACTGCAACTGGAATCTCTCCAAGTGGTCTCTTCCCTGCTTCCCTCACCTTCCTTTTGATGGCTCCTATAAGAACTCAGTAGCTTTTCGCTGCCTTTTATATGTTTGGTGTCTTTCTTTTAGTTTTATTAACAGTAGAATTTACTATTTTTCTTTTCCTTTCTTATTACTTTTGGATGATTTCCAGAGACAGGGAAAATGATGAGTTATACAGCCATAAACCAGAAAACCTAAGAGTATTTTTTAAAGATAGCACTTTAACAACCAATGAAAATTGGCATTGATGGTCTATGACTCTGATATTGGTCAATCTTCTTTTAGAAATAAAAATTATTAGGCCTCTTAGTTACTTGAAATTCCTACCATTGTGAAGTCTGGTAGAGAATTGCTTTTCTATTTATTGTGCTATTTATCACACCTAAGGAATACTTCAGCCAAACAGGTACACGTTTACTTTGTGATAAACACATATGATTTATTTAAATACTAGACTCTCTTTACACAAATTGTAAGTGATCAATAACTTGTAAAGCAATTTTTCATTCAACAAAAGGACTTACTACAATAATCATAAAATATAGCACTCCTATTGCACACTTGGATCATCATGTTTTACCATACCTGATTTACTTCTAACATTTCAAGAACACATCATTACTATGTAAAGAGAGAAGCAGTTGTATAATATTTCTCTCAAGTGACAAATACATTCGACAAATATAATCACGAAGTGTGATTTTAAAACACCACCCAACCGGGGCCGGCCTGGTGGCACAAGCGGCTAAGTGCACGCTCTCTACTGCGGCAGCCCGGGGTTCACCGGTTCGGATCCCGGGCGCGCACCAACGCACCACTTGTTAAGCCATGCTGTGGTGGCGTCCCATATAAAGTGGAGGAAGATGGGTACAGATGTTAGCCCAGGGCCAGTCTTCCTCAGCAAAAAAAAAAAAAGAGGAGGATTGGCATGGATGTTAGCTCAGGGCTGGTCTTCCTCACACACAAAAAAAATAAAATAAAATAAAATAAAAAGTAAAACCACCACCAAACCAATGCAATAAGTTAAATCCATTTTATATATTCAATAATCTGATTCTAAGATTATGCATATACATATCCATGGAATTTCACAAGACTATTTAGAGATTTTCCCCCAAAATTTAATCTCCTTGAATAATGAAAGCTTGTGATTGGATGATTTTCTGATAGCAATTTTTAAAGATTTTATTTTACTTTTATTTTATTTTCACCCAAGTCACAATGTAAATATTATGTAACAAATTGTGATTTAGTTAGGCTCCAAGTTTTAGGATATATTCTTCTTATTCCTAACTAGTAATGGAAATATCACCGATCTATCTTTAAAAATTTCTGCACATCAAGTGCAAAGCCAAGTTATAGACAATCTGTAGTTAGAACTGATTCTTTTTTATTTGAAAATACACATTTACCACCTATTCTCAAATATAGTATTTTCCATTTAACCATGTTACATGTTACGAAAAAAACTACATAAAATGTGTGGAAATCTTTTAAACGTTTTTGGCAGTTTAGTGTAGTCTTCAAAAGATCAGACTCGGCAGCCATACTGCCTGGATTTGAATCTTGTCTCTACCGCTTAGTAGCTGTTGTGACTTTAGTCAAAATATTAAATCTCTGTATTTTAATTTCCTTATCGACAAAACAGAACCTTCCACAATTTGTTCAAGACAAACTGTTGTGAGGATCAAGTGTGCCAATGTATGTAAGGCACTTTCCATGATGCCTGGTAGAATGGTAGCTATTACAAGTTCAGGATAGCCCTGTAGATAGTTAGAGGCTTCCTACTGAGGCTGGACCATATTGTGAATAACTGATCTATCTGAAGCATAGTGTAGTCTTCACAGATGTTTAAAGCCAACCCACGAGATTAAAGGAAACAGGTAGATCTGATTCAAGCCTTCCCACCACAAGGAAATTTCGGAAGAAAGAAGAGAAAGCTCCAGATACTTAACACGGAAAGAAATTATTTAGCTTGAAGCAGTAGATGTGTCAGTGCTTCAGAGCCTCCTTGAATTAGCTTATTCATTTATTATTTTAATTCATTTGCCAAAAATTCATCCAAATATCATAATGGATAGCATTATTGTTTTGGCAAAGGCACAATAGAGAAGTACACAGAGGATAATATAAAAGCCTGAAGTACTTGAAAAATAAAATTCCATAGCCAGTCATAATATGTTAATAGTATATTAAAACACAATTATGTTTACAGTAGATAAGAGAGAGCCATGCCTAGCCATATCAGGCCATGCTGATGAAGCACGTCCAGCCTAGGAGAACAGAGAATTTCATTTATATTACAAGAAACCTAAATACTTATTAGTCATGATTTTACTGAAATGCTGTGTCCAGCTTAGGGTACTGAACTTCCAAAAGGATTTAAAAGACCTGAGATACCTTGAAAAAGAGGAATATTTTCTCCTAGAAGTTTCATAGTTTCAGGTCTTACATTCAAGTCTTTAATCCATTTGGAGTTAATTTTTGTCTGTGGTGTAATGTAAGGGTCTCCTTTCATTTTTTTGCATGTGGCTATCCAGTTTTCCCAACACCATTTATTGAAGAGACTTTCTTTTCTCCATTGTATGTTCTTGGCTCCTTTGTCAAAAATTAGCTGTCCATAGATGTGTGGGTTTGTTTCTGGGCTTTTGATTCTATTCCATTGATCTGTGTGTCTGTTTTTGTGCCAGTACCATGCTGTTTTGGTTACTAGAGCTTTGTAGTATATTTTGAAATCAGGGAGTATGATACCTCCAGCTTTGTTCTTTTTTCTCAGGATTCCTTTAGCTATTCGGGGTCTTTTGTTGTTCCATATAAATTTTAGGATTCTTTGTTCTATTTCTGTGAAAAATGTTGTTGGAACTTTGATAGGGATTGCATTGAATCTATAGATGGCTTTAGGAAGTATGGACATCTTAACTATGTTAATTCTTCCAATCCAAGAGCACGAAATATCTTTCCATTTCTTTGTGTCTTCTTCAATTTCTTTCAGAAATGTTTTATAGTTTTCCGTGTACAGATCTTTCACCTCTTTGGTTAAGTTTATTCCTAGGTATTTTATTCTTTTTGTTGCAATTGTAAATGGGATGGTATTCTTAATTTCTCTTTCTGCTACTTCGTTGTTAGTGTATAGAAATGCAACTGATTTTTGTATGTTGATTTTGTATCCTGCAACTTTACCATATTCGTTTATTACTTCTAAAAGTTTTCTGGTGGATTCTTTAGGGTTTTCTATATATAAAATCATGTCATCTGCAAATAGTGACAGTTTCACTTCTCCCTTTCTAATTTGGATCCCTTTTATTTGTTTCTCTTGCCTGATTGCTCTGGCTAGGACTTCCAATACTATGTTAAATAGGAGTGGTGACAGTGGGCATCCTGTTCCTGTTCTTAGAGGGATAGCTTTCAGTTTTTCACCATTGAGATGATATTAGCTGTGGGTTTGTCATATATGGTCTTTATTATGTTGAGGTACTTTCCTTCTATACCCATTTTATTCAGAGTTTTTATCATAAATGGATGCTGTATCTTGTCAAATGCTTTCTCTGCATCTATTGAGATAATCATGTGATTAACTCCAAATGGATTAAAGACTTGAATGTAAGACCTGAAACTATGAAACTTCTAGAAGAAAACATAGGCAGTACGCTCTTCGACATCAGTCTCAGCAACATATTTTCAAGCACCATGTCTGACCGGGCAAGAGAAACAATAGAAAAAATAAACAAATGGGACTACATCAAACTAAAAAGCTTCTGCACAGCAAAGGAAACCATCAACAAAACGAAAAGACAACCTAACAATTGGGAGAAGATATTTGCAAACCATACATCTGATAAGGGCTTAATCTCCAAAATATATAAAGAACTCATGCATCTCAACAACAAAAAAACTACCAACCCAATTAAAAAATGGGCAAAAGACCTGAACAGACATTTCTCCAAAGAAGATATACAGATAGCCAACAGACACATGAAAAGATGTTCAAAATCATTAACTATCAGGGAAATGCAAATCAAAACTATAATGAGATATCACCTCACGCCCGTCAGAATGGCTATAATTAACAAGACAGGAAACAACATGTGTTGGAGAGGATGTGGAGAGAAGGGAACTCTCATACACTGCTGGTGGGAGTGCAAACTGGTACAGCCACTATGGAAAACCGTATGGAGATTCCTCAAAAAATCAAGGATAGAACTACCATATGATCCGGCTATTCCACTGCCGGGTATTTATCCAAAGACCTTGAAAACACCAATGCATAAAGATACATGCACCCCTGTGTTCATTGCAGCGTTATTCACAATGGCCAAGACTTGCAAGCAACCTAAGTGCCCATCAAGGGACGAATGGGTAAAGAAGATGTGGTATATATACACAATGGAATACTACTCAGCCATAAGAAAAAATGAAATCCAGCCATTTGTGACAACATGGATGGACATTGAGGGTATTATGCAAAGTGAAATAACTCGGAGGGAGAAGGTCAAATACCGTATGATTTCCTTCATTAAGCAGTAGATAATAACAACAATAAACAAACACAGAGAGACAGAGATTGGATTGGTGGTTACCAGAGGAGAAGGGGGGAGGGAGGAGGGTGAAAGGGATAATTCAGCACATGTGTGTGGTGATGGGTTGTAATTAGTATTTGAGTGGTGAACATGATGTAATCTATGCAGAAATGGAAGTATAATGATGTACACCTGAAATTTATACAATGTTATAAACCAATGTTACTGCAATAAACAAAAAATTTTAAAAAAAAGAAAGAAAAGAAAAGAAAAAGAGGAATAAAAAAATTAAGAAATCCTTAGAAAAGAGGTCCTGGGAAGAAAGTTTAAGATTATAGTAGTTAGCCTACAAAGTAGAATTCAAGATCAATATCACCCTCCCTTAAAGAATATGGTGGAATTTTATGAAAATGACACTAAGCAATTGTTCTCTTTGTATAGAATATAGCTAATCCCAGCTTCAAGACCACTGGCTTACCAGAAAAGACTTTTTGATGAAATTTTCCTATCTAGAAAACAGGGATAGTATTTAGTTTACCACTGACCTCTCAGAATTATTATACACATAGCATGCAATTTGAAGTAAAAGTACTATATCACTAAGTCACGTTGTCATTACTTCCACTATAGTTGTATAGAATAACAATAACTCTTAAGAAACCAGCCTAATTAAAGACTGAATTTCAGTTAGATCTAAGAACAAACTTGCTGATTATCAGTGTGAGAAACATGAAAATGAGATTCTGGGGGGAGGAGTAAATGCCATTTCATTCTCAGAGAGCTTTAAAAACAGAAAGAAAACTATTCTCCCAGGTTATTTTAACTATCTGTCGGCATAAGAAATGAGAGAGAGGAATAAGATCCTTTGTGTATCTTAATAGTTCTGAGATCATGTGATCACAAATGTGGCCTGAGGTGACAACTACTAGGAAAGATGACAACCTGTACTAATCATTGATCTGATGAAGAATGGGGCACCAGATTTGCCAAATACACAATCCAATGTTTTCTTTAGTTTTCAAAATTTATTGCCACTTAATATTATTGAATTCCTCTAGCAGAAATTCATAATATTGGAGAAAGGATATTAAATTTTAACTTGTGAGCTAGACATGAGTGCTACTTGCTAATGTCACTGTTTTATCACTGCAGTATTTGTTGACTTTGCTTTATCCCTCAGAAACATTATTTAAACTGATGCATGTAAGATATTGGCACATTAAATCATGTGTTTCCGTTAATGTTTATTATCAGTAAAAATATCTTCCAATGTAAAAATGAAATGAAGTGATTTTTTAAAGTAAAAAAATGTATTCAACAAATAATAGAAGACTCAAGGGTGCTGACATTAATTATAAATAACGTTTACCTCTAGCAAAAAGTCTTTGTATATTTTATTCACTTATTGGAGATTTATATCTTCTCAGATTTCAAAGGACTTGAGACAGCTCGCTAAGAGTCAAGAAACATTCAAGCATCAAAGAGTATATCTAAAAGCATTAATTCATTTATTCTTTCATTCACTCATTCCTTCGAAAATATTTATTTAATGTCTACCAATCACTCTGATGGGAGCTTAGGGATATGAAAAGGAATAAGTTATGATTGGTCCTCCTCTTCAAGAAACTCACAATTTTGTCTTACAGACTCATAAGAAATAATTTAAAATGCTCCAGTAAGTGTGTGTATAAAGCCTAAGGTGTTGATGAAATCCTGAAGTGAATGTGTGTTTAAAGTGTTACAGGACTCCTGAGGCAGATGTTTCATACATTCAAGATGCACACATTCTTATAATTGAGCTTAGGTCTTAGACAACAGAAACAAATGGTTTTAATACTTGGAATAGGCCTTTTTAATTGCATTGCTGCTAACTCCCTAAATAAACCAAATGGCCCAGGCAAACCAGGTTGCCCACTGTTCCCTGAGCCTACCCCTTACTTTCTCCTCTCTTCACGGAATAACTGAAACGAAAATAATCACTGGCTTCTGGGCTCAGACAAACCAGGACTCAAGTTACATGGATCTCGCTGAACCTCAGTTTCCTTATTTTTGAAATGTGGATGATCAGTTCACCTCTCTGAGTTTTTTGATGACAAGAAATAATAAAAGTAAATGTACTTGGCATTTTGTAAGCATTTAATAAATTATAGTTATTGTTCCTATTAAGATATTATCATGCCGTACTCCCTGTACTGGAACACCCTATCACCTCATGAAATTCCTTCTGACTCTGAAGCTCTAGATCACGTCAAATTTACTTGTAATTTACTCATTCTTCTAATGTAATTACTCCTCTGCTACATAGTAAGGTTTTAGCGTTGTATATACTGTAGGATCCCTAGTAAATATATTTTAAGTTGAATTAAGCTCACCTAGCCTAGAAAGAACAAAAGAAAGAGAGAAAAGAAAGGCGATGCCAAGAAACTAAGTGATCTACTAAAGGTTGCATAACTAGTTAGGGGCAGAAGTGGGGCTGAAGCCAGGCTTCCTGATGCTCTGTCTAAATGGCACTGGCTCTTAGGAAGCATGGCTGTTTATCTTCACAGACCAAATTTATCCTCAACCCTTCGCTTATCTAGCCCCTCTGAGGAACTAGTCAAACAGATAATCAGTACAATTAATTATAGCAAATACTTATAGCATTTACTAAGTATTTACTGAGTGATATGCATGTATGTAGCCATCCCTGGTGGTCTAGTAGTTAAGATCCAGTGCTCTCACTGCTGGGGCTGGGTTCCTGTCCCAGTCAGGGAACCACACCACCCATTTTGTTGGTAGTCACACTGTGGTGTCTGCATGTTGCTGTGATGCTGAAAGCTATGCCACCGGTATTTCAAATACCAGCAGGGTCACCCATGGTGGAAGACAGACTAGAAGAAGGACCTGGCCACCCACTTCCCAAACAATTGGCCATGAAAACCCCATGAATAGCAGCAAAGCATTGTCTGATATAGCAGCAGAAGGTGAGAGGATGGTGCAAAAAGACCGGGCAGGGTTCTGCTCTGCGCAGCCTCACTGGGAGTCAGAATTGACTCGTAGGCACTAACAACAAAAATGTGTGTGTGTGTATATATGCTTACTTAATCCTCATAAAACCCTGTGAAGAGGGCGTTAATATAAACGTGGAAATTGAGTCACAGAGAGGCTAAGTTACTTCCCCAAGGTCATGCTGTTAGTGAGGGGCAGAGCCAGGATTCAGACCCAGCCTCCATGGCAGCCTCCATGGTCTTCACCACTCAGTGTGGTTTTTCACATCATTTTACATACTCACTTAAAAGTATACAAATACTAAAAGATTTCACACCAATAAAGCTATCTCCTGTGAATTATTCTCTCTCAATGACCTTGTAATGGCCTTGGGGTCTTTGTACAATCAGTCCCCCTGTTACATTTCCAAGTAATTGTCAGAACTTCCTAACTGCAAAGAAGCATTTCTCTTCACTACAAATATTAGAAAGAGAGCAGGAATTGCACTCTACTCCTGCTGCTCTTACTTTACCTTGAATCTGATACAGGTTTATGGGAGTCGTCAGACGTCTTTTCCAAAAATTTCCTCTTCTCCTTCTGGACATATGGCAGCATTCTTTCCCTGCCCCTCTAAGTCGGGAATGGATGCTCGGCTTGGTGGTCAATGAAATGAGTAGCTGTGATGTGTATTGCCTTGGGAGAAAGCATGAAGAACCAGTGCGAGATTCTCCACATCCCTTCCCACTGTGGAGGTGATCGTAGAGCAAGTGTTGAGATAAAGCCTGAGTCCCAGAAGAACCATGTGGAGCAGAAGTCCCCTAGCGACTTATAATGAGCAGAGTGAACAACAAATAAACATTTCTTGAGTTAAGCTACTGAGATGTTTGTGGTTACTACCAAAACCAATTTATCATGACTCTTTTTGAGGTTCAATTGTCATTAGAAGTACTTTATATAGTTTGTGTATTTATCTAAAACAGTTTAATTTTAGAATAGTTAGCAAATTACATGGCATCATTTGACTCAACTTTTATGCTTTGAGAGTTTTCACAGCATATGTTTTCTATAAATGTAAAGCATGAAAACATTTCCTAGGTGTTAAAACAGCTTTTAAAGGCCCAATTAGCAATGAAATAGCCTGTATTTTCACTTCCAGGGATGTTCCCTGAGATATGCAGTTATTCATAATTACACATATGATAGTGCCACTAATGTTCGATTTTTATTATTGTTGCTTTTGAGTTGCTGTGAATGTTTTGTTCACTCTTCTCCTTTGTTTCCAGACTACTGGACATAGCGTGCTCCAACAAAACATTTTTCAGAGTGTTCTTTATTTTATTATTGTGTGTGTGTGTGTGAGGAAGATCAGCCCTGAGCTAACATCTGCCAATCCTCCTCTTTTTGCCGAGGAAGACTCGCCCTGGGCTAACATCCGTGCCCATCCTGCTCCACTTTATATGGGACGCCGCCACAGCACGGCTTGACAAGCGGTGCCTCGGTGCATGCCTGGGATCTGAACCCCGGGCCGCCAGCAGCGGAGCACACTCACTTACCCACTGCGCCATGGGGCCGGCCCCTCAGAGTGTGCTAATACAACTCGATTGTTTTCAGCTACAACATTTGCTTCCCACTATGATATTAGCTGTTGACTATGGGTGTGGTACATAATGTGTGTGTGTTCATCACAGCCTCCAAGAACTGTATTTTAACAAACCTTTAGAGAACTCTTCCAGGGACTCCATGAGTTGTTGACTCATTCCAGCCTGGATCCTTCTTGAAGTTCATTTTTGTAATGATCAGGCCCTGACTATTCAAACTCATGAAAGGAAACAGCACTGCACATAAATTCAAAACCAGAACTGATCCAAAAGCCATTAATATTTGGCTCTGGAGATCATTATATAACATTTTATGAAGGCAGCATCTTTATCTCCCCAGTTTTGTGGCTCCTGGCCTTCCCTGGGTGCATATTGAGCATGGAGGCGGGACCCAACAGTGTCCCAGAGGAGGGAAAATCTACCTGTCCCAGCTCATTTTATCCCAGGGCTGATGCGTCTATTAAGTGGATGTTTGATTCCTCCTCTTCTCTGTATATATCTATCCACAGGCTGCATCTTATAGGAAGATCAGTCTTTCCAGTTCTTTCTCAGAAATATCCTATGTGTCAGGAAGAAGCCATTCTAAATTCAGATTTTGCTTTCAGGTTTTATTCTGTTTCCATCAAATTTATCCTGAGTCAGGTAACTTGGAAATGTTCAGCCCTCTATCCCTTTTTCAAAACTGTGGTGCTTTCCAAGTCACCCAAATCACACAGTAGGTGTTTTTTAAATAGATAGGTAGTTGAAAGGATTAGCATTTAATAAACATTATAATAATTATTACAGTAGAATGTTGTGTGAACACCCTAAAGTAGTGATTCTCAGCTCTGGCTGCACATCTGAATTATGTGGGAAGCTTGTAAAATATAGATTCCTGGGCCCAATTTCCAGAGATTGGATTAAATTGGTCTAAGGTGGTCCCTCGGAAATCAGTATTTTTATTTTATTTATTTATTTATTTATTTATTTATTTTTGCTGAGGAAGATTGGCCCTGAGCTAACATCTGTTACCAATCTTCCTCTTTTTGCTTGAGGGAGATTTGCCCTGAGCTAACATCTGTGCCAGTCTTCCTCTATTTTGTACACGGGTTGCTGCCACAGCATGGCTGATGAGTGATGTAGGTCCGCACCTGGGATCCGAATCTGGGAACCAGGGCCACCAAAGCGGAGCGCACCGACCTTAACCACTATGCCACAGGGCCAGCCCCTTGATTTTATTTTTTTATTGAATAAATTTGACTTGTAACATTGTATAAGTTTAAGGTGTACAGCATGTTACTTTGATACATTTATATATTGTAATTTGATTGCCAATGTAGTGATATTTATCACATAATTATAGTAAATATTATAGTTTATATTCATTATACTGTGCATTAGTTCTCTATGGCTTATTTACTACTTGTTATAAGATTGCACCCTGAAACACCATCATTCTAATCCCCCTCCCCCATCCCTTGGTAACCACCATTTTACTCTGTTTTTTGCAGGTTTAACTTTTTTAGATTCCACATGTAAGTGAAATCATACAGTACTTGCCTTTCTCTGTCTGACTTACCTCATTTAGCATAATGGTCCACCCATGTTGTTGCAAATGGCAGGATATTCTTTCTCGTGGCTAATATTGCATTGTATGTATATACCACATCGTTTTTATCCATTCCTCCATTGACTCACACTTAGGTTGTTTCCACATCTTGGCTATTGTGAATAATGCTGCAATAAATGTAGGAGTGCGCATATCTCGTCGAAATCCTATATTCATTTCCTGTGGATATATACCCAGAAGTGGAATTGCTAGATTGTATGGTAGATCTATCTTTAATTTGGGCGGGAACCTCCATATTATTTTCCATAGTGGTTGGACTGGTTTACATTCTCACCAACATTGTATCAAGGTTCCCTTTTCAGCACATCCTCGCCAGCACCTGTTATCTCTTGTCTTCTTGATGATAGCCATTCTAATAGATGTGAGTTGATATCTCGTGGTTTTGATTTGCATTTCCCTGATGATTAGTGATGCTGAGCATCTTTTCATGTGTCTGTTGGCCATTTTGATGTCCTCTTTGGAAAAATGTCTATTTAGTTTTTCTGCCCATTTTTTAATCAGATTGGTTATTTTTTTTGTTATTAAGTTGACTGAGTTCTTTATGTATTGTGGATATTAACCCTTTATCTATGTGGCGTGCAAAAATTGTCTCCCATTCTGTAGGTTGTCTTTTCATTTGGTTAATTGTTTCTTTTGCTGTGCAGAAGCTTTTGAGTTTGATGTAGTCCCATTTGTTGATTTTTGCTTTGTTGTTTGTGCTTTTGGTGTCATGTTCAAAAAATCATGGCCAAGACCAATATTGATGAGCTTCTTCTCTACATTTTCTTCTAGGACCTTTATGGTGTCAGGTCTTATGTTTAAGTCTTTGATCCATTTCATGTTAATTTTTGTGAGTGGTGCAGATAGGGGTCCAATTTCATTGTGCTATATATGTTTCTCCAGTTTTCCCAGTACCATTTGTTGAAGAGACTATTCTTTCCGCATTGGGTATTCTTGGCTCCATTATCAAATAACAGTTGACCATATTTACCAGAATTTAATTCTAGGCTTTCTATTCTGTTCCATTGTTCAATGTGTCTACTGTTGTGCCAGTACCATACTGTTTTTACTACCAGTAGTGTAGTTTGAAATTTGGAAGCATGATACCTCTGGCTTTATTCTTTTTTATCAGGATTGCTTTGGCTATTTGGGGTCTTTTGTGGTTCCACACAAATTTGGGGATTGTTTCTTCTATTTCTGTGAAGAATACCTTGGGGTGTTTTGGTGGGGATTGTGTTGAATCTGGGGATGGATTTGGGTAGTGTGGCCATTTTAACAATATTTATTCTTTAGATTCATGAACATGGGATGTCTTTCCGATTGTTTATGTCTTCTTTGATTTCTTTCAGCAAAGTCTTGTAGTTTTCATTGTACAGATCTTTCACTTCCTTGGTTAAATTTATTCCTAAGTATTTTATTGTTTTTGATGCTATTGTGAATGAGATAGTTTTCATTATTTGTTTTTCGGATGATTCATCAATAGTGTAAAGGAATGTAACTGATTTCTGTGCGTTGGTTTGTATCCTGCCACTCTACTGAAATTGTTGATTAATTCCAACAGTTTTTGACTAACTCTTTGGGATTTTTCTATACATAAGATCACATCATCAGCAAATAGTGACAATTTTACATCTTCCTTTCTGATTTGGATGCACTTTATTTCTTTGTCTTGCCTAATTGTTGTAGCTAGGACTTCTAGTACTATATTGAAAAGAAGTGGTGAGACTGGGCATCCTTGTCTTTTTCCTGATCTTAGAGGAAACATTTTCAATTTTTCTCCATTTATTATAATGTTAGCTGTGGGTTTGTCATATATGGTTTTTGTTGTGTTGAGGTATATTCCTTCTATACCCAATCTGTTAAAGGTTTTTATCATGAATGGATGTTGTATTTTGTCAACTGCTTTTTCTGCATCTCTTAAAATGATCATATGATTTTTGTTTTTCATTTTATTGATGTGGTATATTATGTTATTGATTTGCTTATGTTGAAACATCCTTGTATCCCAGGGATGAATCCCACTTGATCATGGTGTATAAAACTTTTAATGTGTTCTTGAATTTGGATTGCTAATATTTTGTTGAGAATTTTTGCATCTATATTCATCAGGAATATTGGTCTGTTGTTTTCTCTCCTTGTGGTATCTGGTTTGGGTATCAAAGTAATGCTGGCCTCATAGAATGAGTTTGGAAGTGTTCTCTCCTCCTCCATATTGTGGAATAGTTTGAGGAGGATTGGTGTTAATTTTTTTTAAACGTTTGGTAGAATTCTCCAGTGAAGCTGTGGAATTTTCTGTATTGGGAGTTTTTTGATTACTGATTTAATCTCTTTACTTGTTATTAGTCTGTTCAGATTTTCTGTTTCTTCCTGATTCAGTCTTGGCAGGTTATGTGTTTTTAGAAATGTATCCATTTCTTCTAGGTTATGTAGTTTGCTGGCATATATTTCTTCATAGTAGTCTCTTATGATTCTATGTATTTCTGTAGTATCAGTTGTAATATCTCTTCTTTCATTTCTAATTTTATTTACTTGAGTCTTTCTTTTTCTCAGTCTATTTTGTCAATTTTAGTTATTTTTTTAAAGAACCAGCTCTCAGTCTCATTGATCCTTTCTATTGTTTTCCTGGTCTCTATTTCATTTATTTCCACTCTGATCTTTATTATATAAAGATCCTTCTACTAACTTTGGGCTTAATTTGTTCTTCTTTTTCTAGTTCCTTGAGGTGTAAAGTTAGGTTGTTTATTTAAGGTCTTTCTAATTTCTTAATATATGTCTTTATTGCTATAAACTTTCCTCTCAGAACTACTTTTGCTGCATCCCGCAATATTTGATACGTTGTATTTCCATTTTCATTTGTTTTGAGATAATTTTTTATTTCCCTTTTGATATCTTCTTTGACCCAATGGTTCTTGAGAAGCGTGTTGTTTAGTTTCCACATATTCCTAGATCTTCTCACTTTCTTCTTGTTGATTTCTAGTTTCATACCATTGTGGTCAGAGAAGATAATTGGTATGATTTCGGTCTTCTTAAATTTGCTGAGGTTTGTTTTGTGGCCTATCATGTGATTTATCCTGGAGAATGTTCCATGCACACTTGAGAAGAATGTGTATTCTGCTGCCGTTGGATGGAACGTTCTATATATGTCTATTAAGTCCATTTGTTCTAAAGTAGGGAAATCAGCATTTTAAAAGGCCCTTAGGTAATTCTCATGTATAACCAAGGTTGAGAGCCCTTGCTTAGAGTCATCTCTAGGACAGAGTTGCACTTCATTCCTCACATTCATAAAGTGTTTTGGATCCTCACAGCTCCGAATATGGAGGATTTTTAAATTCTATTTCTGTGTAATACATGTACTTATTTTCTTCTTGTCTTTGTGCTTAACTGTTTCCAAAGGCATTGAAGCAGTTCTGAGAAAATCACTACTTAAGTTTCCTAAAATTACAAAATAAAATTTTACTAATAAGATTGCTCTATAAAATAACATTTGCCAATGTCCATCAGCCAAAGACCTCTAAAAACGCATCTGTAGACAACAAAGTTAGGTTTATTACTTGCTGCAGCAAGGGAGATTACACCTCATGGGTAACAGTGGAGAAGGCATCTCAGAAGGGGTAACGTAGGAAAAGGATACCGTTAGGGTTTAGGGCCGGTCTTGTCAGGTATTGGTCAGAATGTGCGAACTAGGGAGTGCTGGAACGGCCAGTGGTCTTATCTTTGGAATGTAAAAGTTTGTGAGGAGTTACCGTCGTATCAGTTTGTCAATAGTCTTATCTTGGGACATAAACATTTGTATGAACTGGTGTTAAAAGAGTTTGAGCCTCAGTAGTTTGTGATGGGTATCATGGTTCTGATTTAGCATAGTTTATCCCTTTTGAAAATTGTGAGTTTTAATGCTCAGTTCCCCCCTCACAGTAGACCTAGCCTACAGGAGAACTATTTTTCACTTTTTAAGATTCATGGAAAAAATTGATTTTCCATCTTCAACAGAGTAATTAATGCTTAGTTGTCTATAGCAATAAATCATTATATGATATCGGTAAAAAAAATATATGTAAGTCATTTAAAATCTGTTTAATAGAGTTTTCACTCTTACTCATTTTTATACCAAGCAACGTGGTGTTCTTGTTGTTTGCTCAAAAACATAAAATCCAGCAAAGTAAGACTTCCCTTGTTATTTCTAACTTGAGTGCTGATACGGATCAATTCTGGAGGCCATCAGGGATTGGGAGTTGCAATCCTCATGAAGGTCCCAGTACAGTGTCCGGCGGATTGTGCCTCATTGAGAGAGGTTTTCCTCCTAACTTACCCTATATTGTGAAGAAGTGGTATAGATTTAGAAGAAAACATTGTAATAAATAAATTTTTACGTTTTTTTTCTGTTTTGGAAATTGAGGAGAGGCAATTGAGGCTATATCCCTATACATAAAATCATAGGACTGAATTTAGTAGTCATTTCAAATAAATGATTAGTAACCATTTCTTTTTTTTTTTTTTTTTCCATGAGAAAGATTCGCCCTGAGCTAACATCTGTTGCCAATCTTCCTCTTTTTGCTTGAGGAAGATTCACCCTGACCTAACAGCCGAACTTAACCACTGGGGCACAGGGCCAGCCCCCCAGTTTCTTACTGGCTAATGATGTCTTTTCTATAAAATGATAAACCTGGTGTTCAGAAGCAGCAATAGAATATAAAGACAAGTTTAAAACACACTGCAATCTCTTTTTTCTGTGTCCTTCACAGCATGACTTTAGAATAAAAAGACCTGAGGAGAGCCCTGAATGAGACACCACTTCCCACTTCATGATCTAGGACATGTCAAATTACCTGTGATTTTAAATTTGTATTTTCTATTTTTAAAAATTTCAGTTTGAATACATTTCAGACTTACAAAATGTTACAAAAATAGTACAAAGGAATTCCAAGATATACCCCCCTAGCTCCCCAAAATGTTAACATCTTACAAAACAACATTACAATTTTCAAAACCAGGAAGGTAATGTTGATACAATGCTATTAATTAATCTCAAGCACTTATTCTACTTTCGTCAGCTCCTACTAATGTACTTCTTCTTGGCTAGGACCCCCCCGGGATCACGGAATACACTCAGTTGTCGTGTCACCTGAGGCTCCTTTAATCTGGGGCCGTTTTTCTTTTTCTTTCTTGACAGACACTTATGAAAAGTACAGTTATTTTGTATAAAATCTCTCCGTTTGGGTTTTATTGTTTTCCTCATGATTAAATTCAGGTTCTTTATTTTTGGTGAGAATGCCAGAGCAGTGACATGTGCCTTTTCCAGTGCATTTTATCCAGAGACATGGCGCTGCTGATTGCCATTACTCTCGAGGTTAACTTTAATCGGTTGAACAAAGTGGTGTCTGCTAGATTTCTCTGCTGTAATGTTGTTATTTTTCTAAAAAAGAAATATTTGAATGACTGTATGTGATCTCTCTTCCTCCTTTCTTTCTTCTCTTATTCTCAAATACAATGTGAAGTCGTGAGAGTGGAAAAATTTGATTCATTAATTAAGCTGGTGGCTTTGCAGTATTATTTTCCCTGGCTATTCCACATTTTTCAGAATAGTGCCTTATTCTGATTAAAGACTCAATTTTATAGGAAAGTCTATATGAATCCGGTCTTCTGTGAGTTGCCCTGGGTAATTTAGCCTAAGGACACATTAGTACCTTCTTAAAATTTTGACCTTACATATACCCCAGCCCCAGCAGCAGCCACATGGTAAAGGGTAACAGAAAAAAATAATTGTATTCTGCTCCATTCTGGAGCTTAAAGCTTTCAGAATAAAACTGAAATTATATTTTTTTCTAGCTATTTCATTAGCAAAAAATAATTAAATGAAGAAAATTGCATGCTATGCAGCATAGTAATTCATTATAAATTCCTTGTATTTACTTAAATATCCCTTTCTCCTGATTTTCTGTTTCTACTAAAGCAGCATAAGCTTGATCTCAACCCATTCTATAATTCTTGAATAATTTAGAGTACCTTGAACGTGGAATCGCTTAGGAACGTGGAATCCGATCTACATTTGGCAGTGCAGGATGAAGGATTCAGACTTTGCCCTGGGTCAGTTGAGTATGACTGAGCTCCACTCAAGGTCCACAGACCCCAGAGCAGGGATCTCACACCTCTCAGAAAGTGGGCATTTAAAGGCGCTTAGGCTGGCTGCAACCAGAATGCAGTCTGACAAGAGGAAAATCTACGTGCTTTGCAGCTATGAAGCATGATGTTGAAGAATGCCTGCAGGGACCAGAATGAGCCAGAACACTCTCTTGTAGTCAACATCATGGGCAAGGAGCTCGAGATGGATCGACGAGTCACAGAGTCAGTCAGCACGTGAGATGCTGAGCCTGGAGCTCCCTCTGCCTCATTAACTACAGTTAAAACCAGTTAGTAGATTATGAGCACAATGACTAAAAGTTGCCTGCCTTCTTCCTGTAAGTAATTCCATTTAAGTAACTTATGTCTTAATATATTATTTGGGGCTAAAAAAGTATTAAAACTTAAGAGTTTCAATTTAAATATTTTAAAACAATAACAAAGTATATTCCCTTCATGCTTAACGTTTTACACGGTGCTTTCGTACTTAATATCTCGCTTAATCCTCCTAGCACCCATGTGAGTGAAGTTTTTTCCCTCATTTTAAAGATGAGGAGGCTGAGTCTTGGAGAGAATATAAGTGGCTTGCATCAGATGACATAACCAAAAACTGATGTCAGAAAAAGCAAAAATTATTATGAATTTCACTCATAATTTAGCAACGAAGTTTTTTTTTAATTCAATGGAGGTTGGAAATACTAAATTCTATAGACAAGTAAAATTTGACATTATACATTTTGAGTTATTTTGGAAGCTTAAATACTGACCCAAGACATCTCATCCCATAAAAAGAAAAGAAGATTAACAATTTCATTCATATAAGAAACTATCAGTCTATTTTACCAAAATTTGGCTAACTTCATTGTTGAGAAACTGGATTGTCTATACAATTCAAAAACAAACTTCTATTAAATCATCAAGTATCAGTACTTTAAATAAAGTTGTCAATGACAGAAAATATTTGAATGCATAAGAACTATTCAAATATATATAACCTGCCACCCTTTATTGATGGCTTTCAAGATTTGTTCAGAATAAAGAGCGATAAATGGAAAGTAAATAGGGTGAGTGACCAGGATTTGGTGTGTTGCCTGGGAAGCGTAATTGGAGAACAGGAAGAGATGCAGTAAAAACAGCGTTTTCTTTGAGCATGAACAAATCAGAACGTTAACAAAACTAGAAGCAAATGAGCGTAGTTCAACGCCTTTGTTTTGGAGCTAAGGAAGCTGAGGCGCAGGCGGTTTAAATGGCCCTTCACTGAGGCCACACAGGCAGTGACCTGGGCTGGAGCTCAGTCCTCTGACTGCAAGGTCAATGTTATTTGCATCCTTCTGCTCTGCAGCTTTGCCCATGTATGTCAGCTACAGAGAAGGTCTTCTGAATGTAGCATGTTACTCTACTAATTACCTACAATTTTAATTTGCTTTACCGTTAACTAAACATTCCAACAAATATGACTCTGTTTGAGTCCCTAAAATGACAAAGCAATATAGATATAAAGATGCATGACTCTCCAAAAATACTAAGTTGGTGGCATTAAAATAGGAAGATGTAGGGGCCGGCCTGGTGGCATAGTGGTTGAGTTCGTCTGCTCCACCTCAGTGGCCCAGGGTTCACAGGTTGGGATCCCGGGCGCAGACCTACACACCACTTATCAAGCCATACTGTGGTGGTGTCCCATACAAAGTGGAGGAAGATGGGCACAGATGTTAGCCCAGGGCCAATGTTCCTCAGCAAAAAGAGGAGGATTGGCAACAGATGTTAGCTCAGGGCTGATCTTCCTCACAAAAAAAAAAAAAAAAAAAGAGGAAGATCTAATAGAACATTCACCAATTTATTACACATTTAATTACACTCTAGGCACTGGAATGAGAAAGCTGAGCAAGGTAAGGCCTTTTCTTCTGAGAAGTTCAGCTTCTAATAGATGAGACATACAAACAACACCAATATCATGTACTAATAAATGCAAGTTTAGGTTACTCAGACTATTAATGAACTAGGGTTCATTATGACACCTACAGTAGTGAGAGTGGAAGAAGGAACCGACAAGAGGTGGGAAAACATGTTCTGAAGCTCTCAGCTTCTGAGTTTAGAAACCAAAAATATGTCGCGTGCTTGTCACAAAATCAAATGATGATGTGATGGACAGAAAGATACCAGAAGGCACAATTAAAATCTATATAATTTGCTTATTAGAAAAGAAAATGAAAACTTAAACACAAAATTTACACAAAACAGGAGACAAAAATATGGTACCCAATTCCCCACATTCTCATAGGGAAAAAAAACTGCTGATAAAACCATCTACACAGACTGAGGATGCTACCAGTTAAAGAAGCTCATCTTTTCCATATTTATTATGGAATTTAAATTACTTCTTGCCCTCCATCTAATTGCAATTGACCATTGGGAACACTGAATACATTCTTGCCTGTGCACTAGGTGCAGTAAAACAACTCCAGCATATCTCTGAGTTTTTATCATGAGACTTGATGAATCAAAGGTCAATTTCCTCTGCACAACATCCCTTAGCAAACTCAGACTTCAGACCTGCCTGGAGTCCATCTCACATATGCCGACACCAATTCTCACCAGATGCAATTTTTTTTGTGATGGCCGATCAATCTGTGCAAGGCTATTCTATTTTAGTTTCTTGGGGGCAAGATGACTTTAAGCTGTGAATCGCAATGAGAGAAAAGCCAAAACTGTGTGTAAGCTAAGATTAGCTTCTGAGAGCTCACAGAAAGGAAGCAAAAATCTAACCTGGAAAACAAACAGGGTTAAGAGTGTCTTTGGTTGGTAGGGCACTAGGTTAATCTAGTGAAATCTAATCTGCACAAGCATTACAGGTAGAGCAAGGCAAACAATCTGAGTTGGATGTTGATAAGCCAACTTTGGAAACTGAGGCAGGTACCCAACCCATTCGGATGACTTCTCCAACTTTGGAAACTGAGGCAGATACTCCACCCATCCAGATGACTTCCCTAGAAGATAACCTGTTTGGGAAGAGCTTCATCTCTAGGCTTGTACGTGGAGGTCCACCTCCACCTGTAGTAAAGGCATTGCCCTCTGAGGCTGGCAAAGAAAGGCCAACAATCAGATTGGCACTAAGTTGCTGAGTGGTTGAGCAAGCACAGGGAAAGAGAAGGAGGTCTGGGTTTGAGAGTGCTGAGAAAGACAAGTAGAAGTGGTTGGCCATGGAGTCTGGACTGTTTGATGATTGCAATTTAAGCCATCATAAGACTAATAAAATGGATGGAGAAATTGAGGGCTTAGATGTTTAAATGAGATTAAAGTGCAGGCAAGACAGAAACAAAGAGTTCAAAACTATGGAGACAGTAAAAAGATCATTGGTTGCCAGGGGTTAGGAGGGAGGGAGGGGTGAATAGGTGGAACACAGAGGATTGTTAGGGCAGTGAAACTGCTCTGTAGGATACCATGATGCTGGATACGTGTCATCGCACTTTTGTCCAAATCCATAGAATGCACAACACCAAGAGTGAACCCTAACATAGACTGTGGACTTGGGTGATTTTGATGTGTCAGTGTAGGTTCATCCAGTGTAACAAATGTACCACTCTGGTGGGGGTGTTGATAATGAGGCAGATCATGCATGTGTGGGGGCAGGAGATATACGAGAAATCTCGTAACTTCTGCTCAATATTGCTGTAAACATAAAACTGCTCTGAAAAATAGTCTATTTTTTTTTAAAAGAGCGTGGGAGGATACGACTTGAAAATGGGATTTTGGAGTTTAAAATGAAGGACAAGGATGGAGAACATAGGTGGAGATAGGCAGAAGGGACTTGGTTAACCAAATTATTATTCAACTTTTAGTATAATGTTATCGATTGAATGGCCCATCCCCACCCTGCCACTTCCAGCCTATTCCTATCTGCAGAGTGATGGCTTTAAATGGAAAACCAGCAGAGCATCCAAAAGCATGACACCACTATCTCCCACTTTACTGGAGTTCTGTCTCTATAATTTTCTGATTACACATCCTTGGAAAAGCTTCCCGAAGCATACTCTTTAGCCCCAGACCATAACAATTAGTAAGTGCATTAGTGAAAAAGCAAAATGTTTGCCTATGACTTCAGAGGATAGCTGCATATAATCAAAGAGCGTCCTAGGCACTGCTTGGATTTACATGAGAAATTCAGTGATTTTTCTTGTTCAGCTCATAAAAAACAAAACAAGCAAAGCAACAAGCGAAAGCAGAATTCTTTGGCTCTAACTTTGAATTAGCATGAATGACTTTATGATTATAAATTTTTTCTTACATAAAGAATTTCTGTTTTGATGTCCTTAAATGCTTCAAAATATATTGCATTATGTGCATACTCTGAGAAATCTAATAAATGTGTAGCCTTTCTCCTGTGAGTTTCAAGATATTTCCCTTAATTTTCAACATGTTTATGTTAAAACTTATTGCTATTGATTTTCACAGAACGAGCATTGTCATTTGCCAATTTTCCAAAAAAGAATTGTCATTTACAAACTGTTTTGACATGTGAAAGAAGGAATATATTTTCCATCCAAGTCTTTTCACTCTTAGGAGAATCATAGAATCTCCAGAAACAGTATATATAATGGTTAAGCAAAGAACATCCAGATCCAAACATCCCACTTTTGAATCCTGGCCTCACTACGTGTCTATTGGCATTTACAAAGTAGACCACAGAATGCAATGTATTTTGAAACACCGAAGATCATCAAAATATAAATTCTTGATGCAAGAAAACTTAGGCAAGGTATTTAATTTATCTTTGCCTCCATTCTCTCATCTATAAAATTGAGATGCTAATGGTACTTAACTCATAGGTTCTTGTGAGGATAATGAGTTAAATCATGTAAAGCACATTGAACAGTGCTTGGCATGTAGTAAGCATTCAATAAAATTAACTAAAAATGCTTTCTTAATAATGGCTTCCATACATTGAACACTTAGGCAATACAAGGTACCTGCTGGAAGTTTTCACATATTAGGCTGTTAATTTTTATTACAATTGTTAGGTAAACGATATCATCCCCATTTGTCTAGAGGAAATGAAGGCTTAGGATGGTCTGTGGCTCGCCCAAGCCTGCCAGCTGGTGCGGGGTGGGGCTGGGATTGGAGTGCTGCTCCCCAGCTCCAAAGCCCATCTCCTTCGCTCCTTTGTTGTCCCACCTTCATTAGGCTTGTACTTGTGAGAACCTTCTCATTTGCCTCCTCAAAGAAAACAAATCTAGAGTGACATTACAACAGCTTTTGCAACTATGGTGGCTTAGGATTGAAAATACAAATGACTTACAAGACTGTTAGTAGGCATGCCCAGGCCCAGGGTGCCAAATGAGCTCTTTTTCCTAGGTAGGTAAATTGTTTATTTGCTTTTTGTTTTTATTTTGTTTTGTTTTGTTGTTTTTTACTTTGTCCATCTATAGATCTAATTGTCTAAGAGTAGAAGAGAGACAGAGAGAGAAGCTGAAAATGCCTTCTGCTATATTCCACGGGAATATCACCTTGTTGACACTCTCTTTAAAAATGAGCAGGAAATGGCTTATTGGCCCACAGACAAGTGACCATGAGCAACTCTAATTCATATAAGCTTTACACATGCTATAAAGCCCTGTGGGACTAGCGTAGCATCCCACATGCGCTTTACACAAACCAGTTCCATGTATATCTGGAAGAAAGAAAAACAAGTAGGATGCTTCAAGGATGAACAAAGGCTATGTATTTGTGTGTGTGCCTCTGTGTGTGTGTGTGTGTGTGTTTATGTGTGTGTGTGTGCGTGTGAGTGTGTCTGGTTGGGTCATCTCTTTCTCTTTAGCAGACCAGTCTTTACAGGCTACAGAGAATAGATTGCCATAAAATCCTCACTACCACCTATGTGTGTGCAAAATTCTTTCTGAAGTCTGGGAGCGAATGGCCCTTTTCCACTGCTTCTTGTTTTACATCGATGGGTAAGACAAAAGCAATGCTTTCAACCCATGTTGTTGAAATCCTTCAGTTTTCAGATGCACAATTGGAGACTGGGGGCTGTTTGGGGGCTTGTTAAAAATTATACGGCTAGTCAATGGTCAAGCAAGGAATTCAGGTCTTATTCTAATCATGTGCTTCTCTTACTGAACCATATCATCATTTTAGTTCAATGGGAAAAACAAACAACAATGACAAAAAAAACCCCACCAGGCAACAAGAAAGTATGTGGAATCATATATTGATGACCATATGCAATGGGCTCTCAAACCAAACCAATTATAACTGAAGAAGAAGGGCTACAGAGTAATGTAGATGTTTGTTAGTAAATCCTCCCTTCCACCAAAATCGCAAAATGACACCATAGGAAATATGAGCACAAGTATTTATTCTGGTTCAGTCAAGAGTATCTTAGATTCCATTATTTTAAATTCAAACTTTTACCATTATCTTATCAGTCTTTTTATAGAACTTTTGTTTAAAGACATAAGTATGATGGACACAGAAAGTCATAGAAACTGTATTAGAATACAGCATAGCAGGATTATCCGGGATTTGTTTTTCTTTTTACGTGTCTCTTTTGAGGATGACTCATTCTGCCACATCACTCTTCCCCACCTGGCTTCTGATGAAACATTTAAATTGCAAATAAAGAACAAGGTGGTACTGGTACATTTCCCAAAGTCCATAACATATGCAAGATGACCTGCTAGACATCAAAAGGTTATGGAAGTAAATTTTAAGTACTTACTTAAAATTCAAGCATGTTTTTTCTTTTATAACAAAATATAATCCCATGATTTCCCCCAAATGCCTAGAGATCTAAAAAATGGTATTTAAGAAAATAACAACACTTTGTACAATGGGGGACTAATTGTCCCAATTTGCCTGGAAATGAGGCATTTCCTGGGATTCAGGACTTTCAGTGCTAAAATCTGGACGGTGTCAGGTTGATCACCCTACAGTCAGCCCAAATCTGTATGGAGGTGTAAGCCCACAGGCCCTTCAGGAAGCGTGCTTATCCCCCAGACAGCTAATCTGAACCACTCGTGAAGGCACAGCCAGTTCTCATGGAGTCTATGGATTATTTTTCATCTTTCTAGATTACAATTTTTATGGAATCTGTCATCTGAGAATCTAGTCATTGATTCTGAGAGGCACTGCCCGAATAAGTAGGTGTAAGTATGCATGTCTGCACACTCTGGGTTTGAAGGAATGAGGAAGGAACTCTGAAACAGGACAGACAGGAGCCCTAAAACAGTTGGGAGAAGTTTTGTATCGTCTTCTAGTACTTTTTGGTTAGGCTTTCACCAGCAGTAGCAATCATGGCTTCTTTCAGGCAATTTACTCTATTCTCTCTTGAATTACTAGCCTAGCAAATCCCTATAAAACCCTCCCAGTTTTCTGATTCTAGAATTCTCTATTACAGAAAGCAGTAGGAAGAGAGAAGTCCAGCTGAGAGAGCAAGTGGGGTAAACTGGGGCATGGGGCTTAGAGATCTCAGCGCTGAGATTTCTAGATGCAGCGCCAGAGCTGATACAGCATATTTCCCTCCCAGCATTAATAATTACTTGGCACTAAAGAAACACTTGCTGACAGAGCATTTTATGGCATGGTGTTTTATTATCTCTGTCTTGGAAAATGGTAGCCCCTGATAATCTAATAGAGAGGAGAAACTCACTTCATTAATTTATTATAGCCCAGAATCCTAGGCAGCATATTTGATTATAGGGAATATTTTTTATTTCTGCCAAATTAAAAAGCTGGCGCAACCCAGTCAGTGATGTAAAGCTTTTGGTTAATTTCCTTCCAGATTCTGTTTTCTAACAGATACACCAAGAACTTGCAGTTTAAGCTTTTCCTACCATTTTTATATTTACTTGGTTTCTCCTAATTTATTTCCACTTTAACTTTAGTAACAAGTGCACGCTGACTGCATTAGGCAGTTTTGTCTTTACCAACAGGGTGCCATAGAGTCAGAGACCTGGGCGCTCATCCTGGCTGTGCCGCTGATCCCTGTGTGTGACCTTGGGCACAGCACGGCATCACCCCAAGCCCCTGATTTCTTTATCTGTGAGATGGAAAGGTTGGACTAAGGTCTCCTCCAGCTTTGATGTTTTATTGTTCATGTTTGGATTAAGAATTGGGGATAAACAACTATGACAGAAAATTTCTTTCAAAGATAGCCAAAAAAAAGAATATGTGTAAGTTTTGTTAAATTCTGTTAAAGAACGCATCCTGTGCTGTTGGTTTGCCGGGTGGAGTGTGCGGAGCCCAGGGCTGTGGTGACGTGTGCTACAGAAACGCTGATGCAGTCCACCAGCTCTTCATGACAGAAGGAACATCTCAGGGATTTCTGTAGAAGCTGGGATTCGCTCATGAAGGACCTTTTTGCTTTTCGACAGGGTTGTGCGTTATCCGGCGTGCTCTTCTTTGTCCTCTGTGAGAATTTCACCATCTGTTAGCAATTATTTGTTTTCTTAATCAATTGGTAGAATCTATGATTTTTTTTAAATGCTTCATGTCAGGAAAAAAAAGCAATAGGGTGCGAGCTACACACTGTTGTGTACAGTGCATGACTATGGAATTAGAAAACAGCGTCTTGCAGCTGAGAGTGGCCAGAGAGACAATTAGTCCAATTGCCCCATTTTGTAGATGAGGACAAACACCCAGCTCATCGTTGGCAAAGCAGAGAACCTGTATCTCCTGATTCCTTTTTTTTTTTTTCCTATTATATCACCTGCAAACTATATCTTTCTCATTCCCGGGAATACATTTCTTCTGATATTTTTAAATTCCTTTGATTTCACAATGAGAGTGAGACTAGAAGAAACAAAATTTTAAAAATTATTTTGTTGTATGAAAGTTTCATGTGGACACAGCTGAAAAGCCAAATAGTTCTACACAGTTCATAATAAAATAGATGCTGAATAGTCTACTCTTTCCACCTGCAATTATGATGCCCCAGAAGCACTCAGCCATTTCTTTGAGCTCTGCTTGTTTGTATTTGCTTTCACATCTCTAAATAAATATTTTATACTGTCAACCCTTCAGTATTAGTTTTAGATATCATGGATTGACTTGCTACTATGGAGTATGAGAATTTAACTCTTTTCTCTCCATCAAAACATACCTTTCTCTCCACTCCACCCTCCATCTTCTCAATACAGTTGTAGCATTCATTTTGGTTAGATTATATTCAATGTTTACATCTTATTATTATTTGAATAATATTCACAGCTGAGCCATTCAGAGAACAATGATTACCTTTACTATCTATTCAAATTTTTCTCCCTGGAGTTAGTACGACCTAGTTTTTATTGCTGTCATTTGCTTGCTCGCTTAATATCCGGCATCACTATCAGTAATTTATACCCAAGCCATCTCACATGGTGTAAATCTCAACTCAGTACATTCAAAATCATCAGAGGATCTATCAACTTTGTCTTTTCCTGAGCCATCCTGTTCTGATCTACCCTGATGGCCCTCCAGGCCTACTGGCATCTCCCAGCTTCGTTAGCCTTGGTCTCTTCAGGTCTCCCACGTTTGAATTCTCTCTTTCCTGATCGCCTATCTTCTTGTTTCCTTGTTGACTTCTGTATTTTGAACAGCATGTTCTTCCATAACATCCTGAGAAAGAGTGCATGAAACAAAAAATATTTTGACAATCATGGGGCTGAAAATATCTATATTCCAAGCTCACCTTTGCTTAATAATTTGGCTGGATATAAAAATCTAGTTTGGAAATGGTTTTCTCCTAGAAACTTTAAGGCATTGCCCCATTGTCTTCTAGCTTCCAGCATTGTTCCAAATTTCATTGTGATGTGTCATAATTTGGGTCTTTATTCATCACTTTTACTGGACAATCAGTGGGACACTCTCAATATCAAAACTCTTGACCTCCAGTCTGGAGATATTTAGATAAATTATTTTTTGTAAAGTTTCCTAGCTGACTAACCAGAACTGGATCTCACAGCCCTGGCAGACATGTACTTTGTCAAGATTCTGCATGTGTCAATCTACTTATACACGAATTTAATTTCCTATGGATGCTGTAACGTGTGTAAATTACCACAAACTTGGTGGTTTAAAACAACACAGATTTATTTTCTTATAGTTCTGGAGGTCAGAAGTCTGAAATAAGTTTCACTGGGCTAAACTCAAGATTTGGGCAGGACTGGTTTTTTCTGCCAACTCTAGAGGAGAATCCATTGCCTTGCCTTTTCCAGGGTCTAGAGGCTGCCTCCACTCTTGGATTCCTTGGTTAATGGTCCCTTTCTCCATCTTTAAGCCAGCAGTGTAGCATCTTTAAATCTCTCTTCATATCGCCTTCCCTCTTATAAGAATCTTTGTGATTATATCAAGCCTTCCCAGATAATCAAGGATAATCTCCCCATCTCAAGATCCTTAATTTAATCATAGCTGCAAAGTCCTTTTTGCCATAAAAAGTAACGTATTCACAAGTTCTGGAGATTAGGACATGGAGAACATTGGGAAGCTATTAATCAACCTACTATACACACCATTGGCCACAACAAATCACATCCCTGAACTCAGTAGCCACTGTGGTGAAATATATATCACCTCTATGGTGAGAGGAACTGCAGAACAAAGTGGCAAAGGGCATCAGTACAGCATGGAGTGAAGAAATGGGGCCACTAGTGCAATTAACCAATAGCATATGTGGATCATGACTACATTTACTTGGGTCATTTATTAAATATTTAAATAAAGATTTACAATTTTTACCATAAAGTTCTTGCACATGTTTTGTTAGATTTATTCCTAAATATTCAGTTTTTTGATGGTATTTAAATGATATATTTAAATTTTTTTCATTTCCTAATTCTTTATCGATGGCATATAGAAATGCAATTGATTTTTATATCAGTTTTGTATCCAGTAATTCTCTAAGCATTCTTATTAATCCCAATGGTTTATTTCTTTTTCTTGCCTTATTTTGCTAACTGAAATCACCAGAACAATCTTGAATACAAGCAGTGATAGCAAGAAGCCTTGTTTTGTGCCATTGTATTTCAACATTCAGTATGATGTTTGCTATAGGGTTTTTGTTAGTGTTGTTATCTCTCGTCAGTTTATGATGATTCCTTTCTATTCCTAATTTGCTAAGCAAAAGTGTTTCTTTTAAGATTAGATTCATTTGAGATATAGAAACAAATATTTATATTTTGATAAGTAAATTCATCTGATGGCAAAAACTCTTTCTACAAAATACCTAGGTTCTTGATGTCTTACTTACACATATATCTTGAAATTTATATAATTTTGTTTTAAATCACAGCCTTCCATGAATTTTTTATGAATCACTCACTAAATCTTCTTCCTAATTAAAGTAAGGCTCAAAATGGATTGGTTAACTATGTATACCATTGACTAATAGAAAATAACAACTTCCAATAATATTTTTACTCTATTTACCAACTAAAAATAACTGCATCATGAAAGAATCTTGGAGTTCTCTGGCTCCCACTTAGAATATTCACAGCAGTGGCCTGTGAATACACTGAATTCCAGATTTAGAAAGAAACAAAATCTTATCTAATTTAAGTGAGCTCTCCCTCTATCAGAGAGGATGGATATCAATAAAGCATGATGCTTCAGCAAACAATTTTTAAACTCCCTGGATGTATATCTACTCTTCCAAAATACCTCTTCTTTACTAGGGCTTAGATTTGTTCATTTATTCATCACTCAGTAATTTAGGAAATACTTTTTGAGACCTACTATGTGTTTGGAGCTGCACAGACACTGGGATACGACAGTGAGTATGACATTATCTGAACTTGAAGCAGTTTACAGTTTAGTTGGTGAAACAAACAAATATGTAAACAATTCCCATATAGAGCAAGTTCTGCTCTAGAGCTGAATGTGAAATACTCTGGTAACCCATAGGAGACTCAATATCTCCTTCTTGGGAAAGAAGAAAAAGTTTTTTAATTCTCCCAGGACACCTAAAGAATAAGTAGGAGTCAGCCCCACCACAAGTGGGAGAGCCAGTTATGTAGAGGGACTAGACTGTGCAAAGACCCAGAAGGGAAAGTAAGAAGAGTATTTTGAGGGAAACTATTTGTATAATCTGAGGCTTAGGCAAGTAGAAACAGAGATGAGTCTGGAGAGGCAAAATAGTGAAGGGCACTCTAAAATGGCAATCATAGAAGGCATTATCCAAACCTGTATACTTCTGAAAGTGGAAGAGATAATAATAATAATTGTCCCATAAATAAATAAATTGGGAATTTCAACAGATTGGGACTATCCTAGGCAAGCCAAGACAAATGGCCTTGCTTACAACAATGTAAAATGCTCTTCTAAAGAAGAGGATAAATCCTGAGACTGAGGAAGCATTGAAGGGTCTTAAGTAAGAGAGTAGGAAGGTGACATAGTTAAATAGCCATTTGACAAAGACTGCTCTTGCTGTAGTATGGATTGCTTGTGGGTTAGGGAAGCAGAGGTATGCAAAAGGAAGAGAAATGGAGAAAAGGAAACAGATACATGTATTGCAATAATTCAGATAAGCAATGAGGTTGCCTCTGGACTAGTGATGTAGTACTGGAGTTAGTAAAAAGTTGATGAATTTTGTAGATATTTAGGAAGTAAAATTAACATTATTTGCTGATTGAGTGTCTGAAGGATTTAGGAATGAAGGACGAAGTTGGAAACACCAAGCACAGTGTCCGTGTTTCTGCCTTGTGCAAATTGATTGGACTATAGAATCCAACACACAGGGAGTAACCACTGAAGATGTTGTTTATAAGCACCTGCACTGTGTTTTGTATATGGATTTTTATGTACTAGGGTAGCTGGGGGCTTTTTGTTCCAAAATGTTAGATGATCTTCTGAGCTGTCCGGTGAATGGCTGCAGGCAACGCTGGAACAGAAAGACAAAGACCAAAGGCAGTGGGTGGAATGCAATGCCCGCGAAGAACACCAAAATGGAGGCGTGAGGAGCAAAGGAGTGTGTGATTGCAGGCTGATTTTTAGAATATCAAAGGAGCAACACTGAAGTCTGTGTAAATAAAAGCAATCTACTCCCCAGGTGTAGACAAAGGAGAGGTCACATAATCTGAGTGAGATCTTGGACAGTGTGTAGTGAAGTCCCATAAGAAACCCCAAGGTTTTTTCTTTTGTCTCCTAAAGGTTCCTCATGATATAAAGATATAAGATGAGAGAACTGGCTTCAAGAAACTAGAGCAACAACAAGGAATTAAAGGTCAGAGTGAGCATGGCCCTCAACCACAGACGATCATTGTGTTGCCTCCAGTGAGGCTGGGGCACCTATGAAGAATTAAAAATCATAAACAGAAGAACTGTAGCTCAGAAGCCAGGATCTGGGAGGGTAAAATAGGAGCCAGCAGGCATGAAAACTGGGCAGCATTCCTCGTGAAATCAGACTAGGTGACAGGGGGCCGGAGGCTGAGTCTCGCACAAAGCCCCAGAAACAAATTCGGAAGTTCACAGATGTTATCTGAGTAATGAATACAGGACCCCAAAACCAAGAGAAGAGCCCCTTGCCTCATTCCTTTATGTTTGTTCTCCAACCCGTCTCTCTGAAGCCCGACTCTTCAGAGCAGGAACATGGCATTTGGGCTGCCTGTCTTCCAACACCTCCATTTTTTTGGCTTCACACCTTATAAAGGTAGTGTGGGCAGTGCAAGCAGCATGCAACCTTTCCAAACTTCTCTCTCGATTCATTTCCTGTAACACTTCTGCTCCTTCCGTATGGACAATCCTATCCTGCTTCTTTGTTCAGTTTCATGTCTTCAGCATTTTACCTCTTTCACACATCTGATCTTATTTGATATGCCACGTAGTGATAAAGAGACCTGACTCTGCTAGCCGAAAGACTTAGTTTTCAAATCTTACTCCAATACTTACATTTAATCTTGGGCTAGTTACTTAATCTCTCACTAACTTGATTTCTTTCTCTGTAAAAAAGGAGGTAACAATAGTACCTAAGAAATTGAATGGTTTTAAGAATAAAAGTAATGATGTATGAAAAGCACATAGTACAGTGCCTACCACATAATATGCACTCAAAAATATTAGCAATTATTATTACTATTGTTAACCTTGCAACCTTATGTGGTAAACAATATTGATACCAATAAATATTTTTTATAATACAAATATATATACACATATATATACACACACGAGGAGATTCTTACAAGTTAAATGACTTGTCCAAGGTCATACATTTCTAACTTGCAGAGCTTCAATACTTTTGATCTCAGGTTCAGTTCCTCACTGGGCAAACCTGAACACAGCACTCAAAGGAATTCCAGACCTTCTTTCAGGATTCAACCTGACAGAACCAACCAAGGGTGTAACCCTACTAAAATGGGTCGTGCTGTTGCTTTAGGAGCTATGGTGGGCAGCTCAATGGTCCCTTTCTCAAGTCACCCAAGTTATTTCCAAGTTGTTTTGTTTGCCATCTAATCCTTAAAATTGGAAGAAACCTACTCAACAGAGCTTTAAATGATCAGTTATGCACATGTGTATGTATTGCCCCAGCTATATATTGTTGTGCAACAAACCACCCCAAAACTTAGTGGATTAAGACCATGGTGATGATTGATATTGCTCATAAATCTGCAATTTGGGCAAGGCTCGGTAGAGGAAGTTTATCTTTGCTCCAAATAACTTCAGTTGGGAGAGCTAGAGAGGGTTGGAGGATATACTTTCGAAGATAGATCGTTCACATGTCTGGCAATTGGAGCTCTTGGCTGAGAGCTCAGCTAGGGCTATGAGCTGGGGGCCTCTGTTCCTCTCCATATGAGTGAGGATCCCCATGTTTCCCTGACTGCCTCATAGCCTGGTCACTGTGTTTTAAGAGTGAACATCCTGAGACAGTCAGGCAAAAGTTGTATCACGTTCATGGCCTAGCCTCAGAAGTCACATAGAAGCACTTCTGCCCTACTCTTTAGTAAAGGAAATCACAAAGGCCCACTCCTTTTCAAGGAGAGAGAATATGAACACTTACTTTTGGTGAGCGAGTGGCAAGGTTCTGGAAGAGCATGTGGAATGGGAAATACAGGGGATGGGAAATATATATATACATACATATGTAAATATGTATATATGTATGTATTTTCATATTCAAATATATGTACACATATTTACATATATACTTATGTATTTACATATATATATTTTATGTTCAAATATATATATTTCGTAGTCATACTTATATATATATGAACTATTTGAGCTGTGTAAAACGACAATCCCTCTCTGGCACTACCTATGTCCCTGTGTTTTTTCCCATAGCAGTTATAATCACCTGGCGTGTTACGTATGTATTTGTTTACTATCTGTCTGGCCTCCACTAGAATGAAGTCCCTCAGAGGCAGGAACCTTATCATATTTTCTTTACTATTGTATCCTTGTAACCCAGAATAGTGCCTGGCACATAGTAGGTGCTCAATTTATTTGTTGAATGAATGAATGAATGCATGAATGGATCCCGCCTTCCATGTATAGGGCCATTAATTCACCAGCATAGATGCTGGCTCTCAGGCTGGACGCTGAGACCTCAGTTAAAAGAAAGATTGGTAGCACTCTCTTCTATATATGACAAACTTGGCACATGACAGAGAAAGGATGCTGCTGAAGCTCCTGACACCTGCATTTGCATCCCCATGGAAAATGTAACTCTATGACCACTTTTCCTCAGCATTTTATTTCTCTTTCATAGAACAGCCATTGCTAGAAGCTTCAGCAGAGGGATTTTTTAGATGGCAGATGTGAAGTATTAAGAAAAAGGCAGTGACAGATATAAGGATTTTATTTGCCTTCCACAAGATACAATTCATGAAGCTTCATAAAGTCATTGTTAATAAGCTTTGCCTTGAGGTGTTTTCAGTAGCTCATAATAGTATTTATTTCAGAAAGTATATCTTTTGGCACATTGTGTCAAGTGAAAATGATGTGAAAAGACCTTGTTTGGCTTTAGAAAAATTAAAGCCCTCAAAGCATGGAAGGTAATAAAAGATTATTATGTGCCTTTTGTTAGATATGAGATATGTTATAATGAATCCCTTATAACAAGTACCTCCGCAGATTTAGTTGTAAACACTTTTATCGGCCACTAATTGTGATATCCACTTGGATCCTTGACACTATGAGGTGGCATCCTCCAAGGCATTTTGGTTGTAAATGGCTACAGCGAGGAAACAAATAGTTAATTCATTAATTATACAATGTTTCTCTGTTACAGCATTTTTAAAATCTTAAATTTTGAGTAAGGTTCAAGAAGGAAAATATAAAATGCTAAAATATGATATTCAACACTGTTTGGGGAAAATCAAACATCTTTTTACTCAAGATCTCTATTTAAAAATATTTTTAGGGGCCAGCCTGGTGGCATGGTGGTTAAGTGTGCACGCTCTGCTATGGTGGCCCGGGGTTCGCAGGTTCGTATCCTGGGTGCGCACCAATGCATTGCTTGTCAAGTCGTGGTGTTGTCCCATATAAAAAGATAGAGGAAGATGGGCACTGATGTTAGCCCAGGGCCAATCTTCCTCAGCAAAAAGAGGAGGATTGGCATCGGATGTTAGCTCAGGGCTGATCTTCCTCACCAAAAAAAATATATATTTTTATTAAAGCCCAAAGAAGAAGCTTCCATATGAGCACTGCAACGTGGCAATAATTTATGGATTCTCTTAATTTTTTCCCTTAATATCAACATCAATATGTGATCACATATAACCATATATGACCAAGACATATTTATAAAATAAATGCATATATAAAGAAGATGCCACTTGTTAATCATCAATAGAACATGATCTTTCAGACTGTTTTCAAGAAGTGGTTATGGATTTGAGTCATTACTTCCAAAAATTCTGTGAACTAGCAGATAAATAAGAGAGATGTGAACATTGTCCTTGAAGACTCTATTCTCCACACTTGGTTCAAGTGGACATGATGTGGGAGAACAGCTAAGAACAATGGAAAGGTCTGGTTGGCGCAGTGTTAGATTTTTCTACTCATGGAAATAAACACTTCTGGTTGAAGCAGCAGTAAAGGAGTTCACTACTAATATCTTCATTATCATTATCATCATCATGAGAGGTAACATCTATGAGTACTTTCAATGTGGTGGGAGCATACTGAATGTTTTATATATAATATATATTAATGCATTTACTCATCGCAACATTCCTCTGAGGCAGGTACTATTAGTAGCCCATTTTACAAATGAGCAAATTGAAGGACAGAAAAGTTAAGTGTTTGGCCAATGTCACAGAGCTAATA
Source organism: Ceratotherium simum simum (assembly GCF_057802395.1). NCBI lineage: Eukaryota > Metazoa > Chordata > Mammalia > Perissodactyla > Rhinocerotidae > Ceratotherium > Ceratotherium simum. The sequence continues at coordinate 84,697,314 of NC_141907.1, forward strand.
GAAGGCAGGCAGGATTTGAACTTAACTGTTGGCTCCTGAGTTCCTGCGCTTAACCACACTGCTCTATTGCTTCAGGAAGGCATAACATTGCCTATACAGAAAAATTTACCATTCTAGTTCAGGAATGGATACAATAGTGAAAATCTGGAATGCCATCCGATATAGGGGTACAGGAACTGAAATGCAGTCTCAGAACTTGGCACGTGCTGTCATACTTCGCCTGCACATGAGGTGGCTTTTCCCCCATTGCATGATAGTGATCGTACTTAATTTATGCCACGAATTAGCCCATCTGACCCTTGAAACAACCCAAAGAAGCAGATGCTTGATTTACAGATGAAACCAGTTCTGAGAAAGATTCAGTAACTGGTTCCCAGTCGACAGTCAGGAGCCACTTTGAGTTCAGGTCCTCTCACTCCAAACCTGTGCGTCATGTGCCTCACCAGCCTCCTGGGTCTTCATCCGGGAAGGAGCTGGCTGGGGTCCACCTCTAGAGATCCTAATTTAGTTGGTCTTGGGTGGGACCTGGGAATAGGTAGTTTATAAAAGCTCCCCAAGTGAATCTGATGTGCACCCAGAGCCGAGATCACTATACTATCTGATACTGTTCCTCATCTTAAAGTTATCTTTGGTCTCAACCTCCTACAACACAGTAATCCAGATTATTCTTCCCAGGCTGGGGTAAGGTATGAACGGGAAACTTAAGTGATTGGAAACCTCCAATGCTTTCTTATACGGGTTTTATCAGGTAAGACATGGACATTAGATGTGAAATGGATTTCTTTACCCAGTCACAAATAACTAGGTGGTTCTGAGTAGGATGTCATAATTTTAAATTCAATTTTATTTTTATCTTCCTGACAGATAATCTTTCCATAACATATGATCTATTTAAATTGCCTTCTTACTGTATTTTTACCTTTAGTACACCTGGCCCACACTTTTTTAGTTAGTGCAGCTCTGATTCACAAGAGGATTACACAGGGGTCACCTGAATCATGCTGCATTACATTTGGCTAAAGAAAGTGTCTCCTCAAACTACAGTTGTAGACAGCAGTAAAGATTTGTTACCTCATTACATAAAAGCCCATCTTTCTCTGGTTTGTATTTATTTATTTTTAAAAGTGAAATAAAAAGAAAGAAAACAATGAGCTAGTGTACTAGTCTGAAAAAGAGTAAGTTAATTTAAGGGTGAAGAAATATAATCCCTAAAATAAAAAACCTAACATCTGGATTATCATGTGTTAGGTATTTGATAAAGTAGAAATGCATATCTGGACAGCTGTTATTTGACCAGATACAAATAATTAGAAGAAACAGCCTCAAACCCTATGCCTCTGTTTTAGCAAATGGCTTGTCTTTAGGCTTTGCCCTGGGAGAGTTGATGATGATTACAGAGGCTGTCAAGCAGGGGTGGGTATTGTGTCACAGAGACAAATCAGTGCTAAAAGGTAAGTGCTTTGGCTTATCTTTGAAATGTTGGCTAAAGATTCTGGAAATAAGAAAGCATGGATGTAAAATTTGCTGAGGTAATGGGGGCCAGGGAAACAAGTTAATCTGAAACCACAATTTAAAATTAATTTTAATCTTCCTGTCACAAAACTTAAATAAACGTAACCATAATATGTAGAATTTTATTTTTATTTCTCTTTTTATTACATCTATCAAAAGACAAGTAAAGTCTATCTGATAAAAATGTTTCTCCACTGAAAAGGGTAGCACTTTCTGGAAAATTCAATTGCTGGTAAATAAATAGTAAAATACAGACTTTTCTATCAATAGGACTATTCAGAGTCATCTTTTAATGACTTTAAAGTGATAGTGGTCATCCTTCATCCTGATATCACAGATTTTAATTGATTACTAGATTTTGTTGGATTAACTCCATAATTTTGTCCCATATTCACATTCACTAGAAAGTACATTATTAGTGAAAGATAGAGGATATGAATTTCAAATTCATTTTTACCATCAACATAAATTTTTAAACCTTCATTATCATTTATGGAATAGAACTTTGATCTGTAGTCAGACATGATTTCTTCACTGAGTAAAAAGTTTCATTTCCAATTATCTATTATTTTCACTAGATCTCTTTTAATGTCATCTGTACCTGGTACAGACAATTTTGACAAAAAGTACTGTGTTGTAGTGTAAAGAGCATTGGACTTGGATCGAAAAGATGCAAACCCCAAAGCCTTGGGTCATCCTGGATTTGAAGCTCTGCTTTGTGTGCTGTGGGCCATGGACAAGCCGTCCTCTCTTCATCTGTAGGACTCCCCCTGCCTGACTGGCAGGGTTGATATGAATGTGAAACTGCTTTGAAAATCATTAATTGCTCTATAAATGTAGATAACTGTAATCAAGATCTTCCTAAATCATGGAATCTGCATCTCTCACAATTTGACAGTGAAAGAGAGGGAGTGCTTCCAGCCACACATCACATATATCTCATAAACTGTGGATAAAACCCTGACTAGAAGAAACTCACTTCATCTGGTGACCTTGAACAAGTCATTAAAAAATGTCTCTGCCTCTGTCAGCCCATTTGTGGTATGAGTATAGTAACAGGTAACTGTATATATTGCTTGTGGTAGATTTAGAAGGAATAAGAGCCACACACACTTTAGTTCTGTGCTACCAAGGAGACACAGCCCATTAAGTTATGAAACGATATTACTGTGAAAACCATATGTTCTTACTTGTAACATTCTCATCTTACAGCAGTTTTTTTTTTTTTTTTCTGAAAGATTGGGCCTAAAGCAAGATTCTTTGATTATAACATATCTCCATTCATCCCATTTTTTTTTTCTCAGAACACAAGAAACATTTATAAGATATTTTCACTGTATTTGTATCCAAGTCAAATGTAAAAACGTAGCTGTCTCCTGCTTCTCAAAAGTACCTAGCTCTTTTGCAAGCGGGGACAGCAGAGGAAAATGGGCATGGAAGCCTGGAGTCGTCTTTGCTGATCTCCCCTGTTTTCTCTGGCCCTGACTGAGTCCCTCCGCTGGTGGTCCACTATCGGCACAACACAGCTATGATAGGGTTTCATAGTGTCTTGCTTGTGCTTTCAAATGCCGTTATTGCTGTTTGCCTGTCTCCTCTTTGGGGACTGAGAGCCTTCTGTTTCCTCCTAACTCAGACAACAGCCAAGACAGCACGCTTCTCAGCGTGTGCTCCACAGGCCGCATTGGCAAACAGCCTGGCTCCTGGCCGCCCATCCTGAAGGCCGGAAGCACTGAGGAGACAGGAAGAACTATGCACTAGGGTTTCCCTGCACCCCATAGACAGACATCTGTTGCCCCTACTCATCAAGCTGGATGACCCATTGTTTCCCAGACATGGCCTGTGCTTTCCCACGTCCACAGTTGATTATGTTGCTTTGACTGCCCATAATGCCCAGCCCCTGCGTTTAAATGTTTTATCATCTTTCAAAGATGTCTCAAATGCCAGCCGCCACCCTGAGACATGTGCATTTCTTGCAAAATTTTGTCAGTTACGTCTCAAATGAATCTCTGTGACTCCTGATTCATGGCACTCTTAGATGACCTGACACATTCTTTCTTATACACACTTATTTACTTATTTTCCTTGTTGTTCGGGCCCTCTAATAATAAACATTAGCTATAGAATCTTAGCCAAGTTATTTAACCCACTCTAACTATTTTTTAACTCATTAAATGAGGATTACACTAGTAAACCTACCTCATGAAATCATTTTGAGGATAAATAAGTTAATGTAAGTATAGCACTTAGACTAGTGTCTGGTACATAATAAATGTTATATGCTATTATTTCCAATAATAACATTATTACACCTATCATATGTATTATAAGTAAGTATGTGGATGTCTGTGTTTTTTAAAAGAAAGTTAATTTATCCTTCCTTACATTCTCATTGCCTAACCTAGTTTCTGGTATTTAGTAGGTTCTGAATAACTGTTTTTAAATAAGTAAATGAAAAAATAAAGCCCCTTTGCCATTGTTGTAATTCTCTAGAGATTGAATTTTGCCTAAACTCAGTTGACATTACTTTAGTTTGATGAATTTCTAAGCAATTCAACTTTTTAGTGAGGAACATGTCTTTATAAAACTTCAAAATGTCCTCAAACACAGGGCATAATATTTAATTTTTTATTTAGTCACTTAGCTTAGCTGTTAATAATGCAAACTCAGATAAAGCAACTCAATCCTTCTCTTACTGTTTTAATTACATGATCCATAATAATGTAGAGGGACTCAAATATCTACAAAGAATGTTAATATGTAATACTAGAAAGCTAGTTGAGCTAGTGATTCAATAATTATATTTATACGTGCTAAGCTATTGTTGGTCTCTATAGAATTTTACCCTAAACAGTTTCAGAGGCACTTTCAGACAAAATAAATAACATTAAATCCACTATCTATAGGCATATGAATTTCTTTCTATTTTTTTCTAGACTTTATTTTTTTGGAACAGCTTTAGGTTTACAACAAAGTTGAGAGGAAGATACAGAGATTTCCCATATACTCCCTGTCCCTACACATGCATAGCCTCCTCCATTATCAACATCACTCATCAGAGTGGTACATTTTTTACCAAGGATGAACCTACATTGATACATGATAATCACCCAAAGTCCATGGTTTACCCTAGGGTTCACTTTTTAAGTTGTACATTCTATGAGTTTGGACAAAAGTATAACAACATATATCCATCATTATAATATCGTACAGAGTATTTCCACTGCCCTAAAAATCCTCTATGCTCTGACTATTCATCTCTCTCCCCACCCTACCTTAGCAACCACAGATCTCTTTATTGTCTCCATGGTTTTGCCTTTTCCAGAATGTCATACAGTTGGAATCTATAGTATGTAGCCTTTTCAGATTGGCTTCTATCGTTAATATGCATATAAGTTTCCTCCGTGTCTTTTCATGGCTTATTAGCGCATGTCTTTTTAGCACTGAATAATATTCTATTATCTGGATGTACCACATTTTATTTATCCATTCACCTACTGAAGGACGTCTTGGTTGCTTCCAAGTTTTGGCAATTATGAATAAAGCTGCTATAAACATCCATGTGCAGGTTTTTATGTGGGCCTAAGTTTTCATCTCCCTTGGGTGAATGCCAAGAAGCATGATTGCTGGATTGTCTGGTAAGAGTATGTTTAGTTTTGTAAGAAACCGCCAAACTGTCTTCCAAAGTAGCTATACCATTTTGCATTCCCATCAGCAATGAATGAGAGTTCCTGTTACTCCACATCCTTGTCAGCATTTGGTGTTATCACTGTTCTGGATTTTGGCTATTCTATTAGGTGTAGGTAAATTAAAACAACAATAACTCAATAACAGCAATGAGTTATTGTTGTTTTAATTTACATTTCCCTGAAGACATCTGATATGGAGTATCTTTTCATATGCCTATTTGCTGCCCCTATATCTTCTTTGAGGAAGTGTCTGTTAAGGTCTTTGACCCATTTTTTTGGTTGGTTTGTTTATTATTGTTGAATCTTAAGAGTTCTTTGCATATTTTGTTTAACTGTCTTTTATCAGACGTGTCTTTTGCAAATATTTCCTCCCAGTCTGTGGCTTGTCTTCTAATTTTCTTGATGTTGTCTTTCACAGAGCAGAAGTTTTTAATGTTAATGAAGTCCAGGTTATCAACTATTTCTTTCATGGATCATGCCTTTGGTGTTGTATCTAAAAAGGCATCAACATACCCAAGGTCACCTAGGTTTTTCCTGTGTTATCTTCTAGAAGTTTTATGGTCGTGCATTATACATTTAGTTCTAGGATCCATTTTGAGTTAACTTTTGTGAAGGGTGTAAGATCCATGTCTAGATTCATTTTTTGCATGTGGATGTCCAGTTGTTCCAGCAACACGTTTTGAAGAGACTGTCTTTGCTCCATTGTGTTGCGTTTGTTGCTTTGTCCAAGATGAGTTTACCATATTTATAGGGGAATTTCTTTTTAATTTAAAGAGACTATTTTAAGGTTTATATATCCTATTGTGAAAACATTCTTCAGTCAAATGCCATGGCCTGCCATTTGGAAATGAATAGCTGTCTACATTTAGGATCAGAAAAATCCTTCTCAAATGATATGTAAAGAGAAAGCTGAAGATAAACTGCATTAGGCAAATTTACTTAAGCTTCGTGGAAGGTTACACACTCATGGAGTTACTTCCAGGTGAGAATGGATATTAGACACACTGATTTCCATTGGACTACTCAGAAAAAAGTTTTTTCAAATAGCTCTTAGTAATAGTCAACACAAATGTTAATCTGGCTACGTCTTCACTAACTCCAATCTGCCAACTTGGAAACATGTAAATCCATCCATTATTTAGTTTTCCTCCAAATGAAAGCATGTTTTTTAAATTTGATTTGATTAGAATATTCAAAACCACATGATGATTTATACTTTTGACATAGTGGTATTTTGTGTTTCCTCTACAGAAGTTTACCTTTTTTAACTTATGATTTGAAACTAAAACTGATTTTAAGATTTTAGAATTGTCAATAGCAAAACTTTACACTGGTGTCTGGTCTATGCTTTTGTTCTTGTTATGGGAATAGAAAATCAGAGTTAGGGTAATGAATGCAGCAATCATAGTTCATGGTTCATTAAAGCCAAGTCTTTAATCAGTTCTTGACTACTCACCTTATATGTTGAATCTCATCGATGGCCAATTTCTCCTTCCCTACTCTTAGCGCACCTGGTAAGAAACACCCCTCTGACTTAGCACCTGTCCTCCTACACATCTTTTTACGCTGGAAAAAAAGGCAAATTGTTTTAATATTAGCATAAGTAAGTCATTGTGTAATAACAACATTGTAAAATCAAATGTAAGTCATTTGAGAATTAAACACTGTAGAATCATTTGAAAGACCCCTCTCCTCACCAACCCTGCTAACATCCAGCTCTTAGGGTACATTATATATCATAGTCTATGGGAATGGTACCCTAGGAGAATCTTATTGTACAGCCTACACAACTATACCCAGGAGTCCTGCTTAATTTCCATTTGCTTAATTGGTCCAATATTGACCCATAATCACATCTGTCTTATGATTCCTCATACTTAAAAATAGAGATAATTTTTAAAAATCATTGTAAGCTACAAAAAATCACTACTTGGAGATCTTTATTTTTGTTCTTTATATGCCAGCTTGAACACAACTGATCTTCATTCAATCTTATAATTGAACATAAATTCTGACATAAACATAATTTAGTAGTATGAAAAAATAGAGTGACATAAAAATTCATTCTTTAATAAAATAATGATTTTAATGAACATAATAGAGATGATAGTTGTTGAGTGCTTTTAATGTGCTAAGTACTTATATGTATTTTCTTATTTAATTTTGACAGTAACCCTGTGAGGTAAGGTATGGTTATGCTCATTTCTACCTCCAGAGAGACCAGGAGAGAGGGGTGTGCTGAGCTCATGTGGGTAATGAATGGGAGAGCAGGATTTGAATCCAGACCTGTCTGACAATACTTGTGGACTCACACACTTGACCCAGATAACCTACACGTATTATAAATGGCGTGTTTAACAGCAATCTCAATCATCATCCACTATCTAGAGATGTTTCCAATACTCCATAGTAGGGGTACAATAAGCAAATGTTGACTCCACTCTTCGTATCACAATTCCACACGTTCTCCCCAAAATTCACCTGCTTCTTTGATTGGGTGACTTTGCTCTTTGCCCTCTGCAGATGGCTCGCTCAACCTAGCTTTTGCTTGTGCCATTCTCCTTACCAAGAACACCCACATTCTTTCCTCTTACACCACTTCATTTATTGTTTATTCATCCACTAGCTCAACAAGCACGCATTAGCTCCTAGGACTAGAGTCAAGATTTACCTCTCAAATTCTACCCATCCTTCAAATTCCAGCTCCAGTTACTCCAACCTAGAATGATTTCATTCTTCTTATCTCCTATTGCACTCTTTAGTCAAACTAAACACTTAAGAAACTACAATTGTTTCATGCATTTCACTTTTGAAATGCTAAATATTCAGCATCCTGGGAAAATATTATGTGTTACATATTTTGTACACCCCCTGGAAACTGGCCTAGAATTATGCACATAGAAAACATTTAATAAACATTTATTGACTGGTTGACTAAGGTTAGTGATAACTCATCAACCTTGAAAATATTAGATGGCGTGTCCAAACTACATACTAAGAATTTCCCAGGGCTAAGTTGTTGCATGTTTTAGTAAAATTGTCTGTAGCAGAAACTCATTCTTCTTCAAGATGGTTTAGTTGAGTTCTGAATATCATTCTGAAATTGAGTAAAGTTAATTAAGAATGATTCTCTGCCTCTTAGCTTTGACCTTTGATATATGTGATTACATCTTCCTAACTATCTTCTGACATTTTTTCTCTCTCTGTTTTTCTCTCTTTTACTAAACCCTTTCTTTCTGCTCTCTCCACTCCATTCAACTTCATTTCTAAATGATGAACACAACCATGTGGTTTTTGTTTTCAGTGTACTGTTCAGAAGCACCTAATACCAATCAATCCACTTAACTTCATGGCAAGCTTATTTTAAATCTTTTCATTTTTTAGAAAGAAATATAGTAAAATTTGATTAAATGTAATTTATAGTTTGTTGTTCAGTTGTTCGTATCTAAGCAGTTTTTTGGTATCTTTATAACTTAATTTGGATTTTGCACTTGTTCTGCTATTCATTTCTATCAGTCTGTTTTCATAGTTAAAAATCCTGTTGGATCAAATTGAAAGTTTATTTGACCATCATGCAATTAACTACCTTCTGTTTTCCCAAGTTGGTAAACTTCTTAACTTCATAAAGAAATGGGAAGACTCTCCATTTGATAGCCATATACCCCTTCCGGATATATTTTCAAGTGTTACATGAAGAAATGCAAAGGATATTTACGATGTTAGTATTATATCTTGACCTCAAACTCTCAGCTCAAATGCATGGAAAAGGTGTTTTAACCGGTGTCCTCCTCTCTGAATGTCAAGAGGTCTTTGAGGAAGTGTCCTGAAAAGAATGTTCTAAGTGTGAGAACCAGATATTGTTGAGCTGAACAGAAACTTACATAGGCATATTTGATCCCTTTCCTCCAGCCTTTGGCATCAAAGCTATAAAAAATCTTGCCCATCCCATCTCCTTCATATTTATTAAATCTACCTTCTCCATTAAATATTTTCTTTTACTAGTCCTCAATACCCTTCCCTTTGGCTATTAAAATAGCCCCCTCTTCCTCTTAACCACTATTACCAGAATTATTTTTTCTAAAATACAGGCAGGAACATGCTACCTCCCACTTTTTAGGAAATAATTACATACTCAAGAGCGTGTAAAACTTTATAAAATAAAACCTTAATGCACCACCACATCTTGACATTCAAATATATCCCTTCACGCAACCTAATCAAACCAACTAGGAGCTATTCACCAAATCTCCCTGCTGTTCGGTCATGCTCACCCATCGGCCAAGAATTGCTTCCTCCCTTTTTTGCAGATTAAAACCATGCTTATCCTTTAAGACTGAGCTTGAATACCACCTACTCTGAAATGTTCTCTGTTCCATCCACCCAATGGAAATGATTACATGTTTCTCTCTATCTGTAGCATTTTGCAAGTATACGTATATTTTAAAAGTTTATTTCATTTTGTCTTACCTATATTCCTTCTTTTCCTCACTGATTGTAAAATATTTGAGGTTTGGGATCATGAAATTTTCTTCTTTGTATATTCCACATTGCCCGGGACAGTGCTTTGTGCCTGTGAGCTCTGGATGTTATCACTTGCCATCTCCATGGCCCTTGCCTGCAGTAAAGCACTCTTTTACTGAGATCTTTAACTCGTTTTTTGAAAAACAAATCTTAAGCACAGTTGCCCTATGCATGTCATGGTTCTTGAAACTCTATACATGATGCCTTCCATTCTTGACTTCCATTCTCTTCTTTAAGGTTCTTCAATCCGTTATGAATTCACACCGTTTCATTGTAATTCTCCTCACTAGGATCACCGGTGACCTTGATTAAAAAATCTTGTGAACTGTTTTCAGAACTTTTCTTTTCTGCTCTTGGTGAAGCATTGAATATTGTGATCTACTTGAAATCCTCTGTCTTAGTCCGTTCAGGCTGCTGTAACAAAAATTCTATAAACTAGTAGCTTATAAACAACAAAACATTTATTGCTCACAGTTCTGGATGCTGGGAAGTCCAAGATCATGATTCCAGCAGATTCGGTGTCTGGTGAGGGCCCTCTTCCTGCTTCATAGATGGTTATTTTCTCTCTATGTCTTCATATAGCAGAACAGGTGAGGGATCTCTGTGGGTCTCTTTTATAAGGGCACTAATCCCATTCATTAGGGCCCTGCCCTCCTGCCCTAATCACCTCTCAAAGGCCCCACCTCCTAATACCCTCACCTTGAGGGTTATAATTTCAACATATAAATTTTGGGGTGGACACAAACATTCTATCTAAAGCATCCTCTCTCCTGATTTTTCTGATACCTCTCCCTCCAGGGTTTCTTTTCCTCTATGACTGTTTCTTCCAGTATCTTTTGCTAAATCCTAGAATCTAGACCTCAGAATAGTTTGGAGAAAATGACATTTCCAGGAATCGTCATGATATTGATAGAAAGACAATGCAGGGATACGATGACCTAGCGGAAGCACATCCCGTGAGAAGAGAAGAGGGACAGCATGGACCAGGAAGAGCCAGTGTAAAGAGGATTGGACAGTATAGACAGACCATAGGCTACATTTAAAAACAACTCTTGCTTGGAAAAATATCCAGATTATTACATTTTTATCATGAGATATTGTTTTAGTATTATATCAATGTATGAACAAGAGAATAAACTAGTCATCCACAGGTCCCTTTCAGACTTTGGATTCTATAGTTTAAATGAAGATAACTATTTTTTTTTATGTTTGCAACTACAATCCTTATAAAGGGATGGATTTTAATTTTATCTTTCCCATTTTAGTGACAGAGATGGCTGAAGTCAAACCAAGCATGTGGTCCAGTAAAGTCACTGATACCTCATAGATGAAGCCACAACTATGCAGGGTTTGAAACAAACACTTAAAATAGGTCTAGAGTGTGGTTAAAAGGGTCAGGTGGCCAACCCTGAAGCTCACAACTGTAGTTAGAGCTGCATTGTGGGCAAAGATTAAGACAAAAGCTGTCAGCCCAAGACCAGGGCTTCTGGGTCGTTACCCCAGGAGGCTAGCTGAAGGGTGGCCTGAGAATGAGAGAAGGGCTGGGTGGGCACACCTAACAAGTTGAAGTCAGAACAAGAGATGTGCCAGCTACAGAGGCCAACCCTCCAGAATCTTTCAAAAGCTAAATTTTTCAAATTTGTTTTCCTAAGTTTGAGAGAGCAGGTTTCAATATTCCTGCTGTTTCTTTCTCCCTTTCTATAAACTTTCAGGTGAAAACATCGCTTGTCCCCTTGGCACTTGTTCTTTCCACTTCACTAGACTCTCCTTGTTGGTCACAGTTAGAAAATTGACTCACTCATTGTGTAGAATCAGACTGCCAGCCTTTGTCACCTGGACGAAGGGTCTTGTCATCACCCAGTTTTCTATCATAAGATTCTGTCTAAAAAATAGAGCATATTTCCTCAGGTTATTCTAACTAAATTTTGGCCCATATCAAGGAAAATGTTCACTTTTCTCCTCCTATCCAAGTTTAACAGCTCCACATCTACTTTATTCTAGTTCATTCCTCTCCCAATCTTGAGCAGTGTTCCTATTTAATCTTCACACTCAGGATTCAGATTTCTATCATGTAAAAAGAAACTTTCATTAGAAATTCTATGAATCTGCTTCTAGACCATCTTCCTCTATGGCCTAAGGAGAAACAGATTCTCTTAGAAGATGTGATGAGAGCTAAGATATCACACTCCTACAGTGTGCCCTGGGACTCTTGTTTTGAGACTCTATGTCTGCTGTTATTCATGGCTGTAGTGTAATATTGTTCATTATTCTTAACATTTAATAAAGATTATTCTTTATGATTTCAATTGAAATATTATCTCAGATTCTGCAGCCTAGTGCATTCATTTGGGTAATATACAAAAAATATTACAGGGTCAATTTGTTACTCTTCAAACATATATGTATCTTTTTATTCTCATTCCAAGGACTGCCATGTTAAAGGTGGCAAAATCATTTATAATCAACACTTTGGAAAGTTGGGGAAGAGTTGGGCTAATTACAGTATCTTCAGAATCTCATGAAAAGATTTAGAAACCAACTGCCACGTGAAGATTGTTTTTATTCACTGCCTCAGAATCAGAATGTTATGATCAATTTGTACAGAACTAGATGCCAAAGCCATGTACAGCTTTATATACCTCTTTTTAGTTTATTTTGATAATGAACGATTTTAATTATATTAAATATTGTGTGCTGCAAGGACTATCTATGGGCTTTAACATTACATTGAGCATGTTCAGCTAATACATTTTATTGTTGAAGCTGGAGTTTTCATTCAGAGAAGTGGGAATCAAGGCAAGTGTCAAGATAATTTTTTAATCCAAACTCCTCATCCAAAAAAGCAAATGAATAAACCTTTGCCCTGAATTTCTTAATTCTCTATTTCACCTGTAAGGACTAAGTTTATTGTAGTGAAATAAATAAAATATTGTATTCCAATCATTTTATTATTTTTCTTCCTCTCCCAGTAAAAATGTGATATTTTTGAGAGTAGGAATTGTATCTCTTTTTTCATTTTTTACTTATTTTCCTTAGTTGCTAACAGAGTATTTAGCACATAGTAGGCCTGCATAAATATTTGATAAATGAATGAATAAAGTGAGACTCCAACCCCAGAAAAAGAAACTTGTTAAAGAATTAAATATCTCTTTTTCCCTTATTCTTATCCTCTCTATTAGCTTGTAAATTATAGAGGTGTTTTTAATTAAAAAAATCATACTGCCACACTTTGATCACATAGAAAGTTTATATTCCAGTTCTTTTGCTGTCACAGCAGAACTTCTAGAGGCACACAGCTGAGAGAATTCAGTTAAATAACCATTGGTTCATTATTGGTGATTCCTCCAACAAACCAGTGTCGTCACCATGCTTGCTTAAATGTTGATCTACGTTTTGTATGATGAGGGAAAGTCTAACATGGAGATTACATTTATTGAGTGCTTACTATGTGGTAGGTGTGATATGTGTTCTACTTACATTATTCTAATTTAACCCTCGCAGCACAATGATGGCATAGATATTGCTATCCACATGTTGCAGGATAGAATATTGAGATTTAGAGTAAAGTATATTGCCCAATGTCACACAGCGAATAGATAATAGAGTTACGATTTGTTCTTAGACTTAAAAATCCATGCTCTCTCCGCTGCACCACACAGCCAAGTGTTAAGGTGCTTAGACACAGTGCCATCATACTTGTCTCTGAAGCTATCACTGATTTCATTCAACAGTTACTGATATATCACTAGATCTAACATATTTTTCAAAATAAATATGATTGTAAGTGTAAGGAACTCAAGTAAAAAACATTTGTTTTTTAGTGTAAATATTTCTAAAGATCTTTTTATTCCTGAGAAAACTACTCTCTGCATATTCTGATTATACAAATACTTTGCATAACATTTATGAAAGTGCTCAAATCAGTCAACCTTGGCTGTTTTTTAAATTTGGAAGCTTCTTCCTTTGAGACATTATTGGGCTGGTATGTTTGTTTGTACAAATGTCATATAGCTTAGGTTATGACATAAAAATGATTCCATTATGTTTCAACCTCAGTACACACATGTGCACCTACACACTCGCCCATGGTCTCTTTGTTAATTTACACTGAGTTTGAGCTCATAATGTCTAGGCTTGTGAATAGTATATAGGAAGTTTTCACATAGTTCCTGAAATCTTTGAAAACCATTCCCATTATTCAACTAGTAAAAACTTTCTTGATATGATTGTAAGAATATTATGGATTTTTTTTTATGTATTCTTGATCTACCTTTTGAAATATAGAGGTCAGGCTAATTCAAACAAAGAATGGCTATATTAAACAATGCTTTTAATACCAAAGCATGCAAATATCAATCAACGTGTCAATCTCCCTAGTAAAGTTACATGATTTTTCATATCAACATTTGATTGAGTCCACCAAGGGAAAAATATGATTAAATAGAAAATGAACTTCTGCATCAGGCTCACTAAAAAAATACTAAAGAGATTTTTCTTTTCAAGATTCCACTGGAAGTCAGACTGTGCTGCTTCTCTGGATGTCATTAGTTTAAAAAAACAAAGAAGAAGAAGAAATTCCATTGGGCTTCCATTGGCCAAAGTGGTTGACAAACCAAATTGATGAAGGCAATATTGCAGGTCAAATACCCTTGCATAAGAAGGCTGTTATAAATTTAATAATGCTTTAATATGGATGCTTCTAATTTTTAGAGAGACATTCCAGATGCAGAGCAAATGGCCTAATCATTTCAATAAATTTTATTAAGAACAAAGACATAGATCATTTGAATAATTACTTGGAGTTGGTGGTAACCAAATGTGACCTGTGTTAATGCACACAAGCTCCATCTGTGTCCTAGATGCTTTTACACGAATACAACTATCACTAGCACTGCTTAGCTTTCTCTACAAGCACCAGTGTGTTCCACTACTGTAGACCTCATGTCTTTTTTAGAGATTATAAACAAAGACTAGCAGTTCCAGAGATAGCACGTTTCTGTCCTTTCTTAGTAATTCTCCCTTCTAAATGTAGTAGAACTGATTTCAGAAAGACAAACATAAATTCCCTTACTTTTTTTTTTCTCTTTTTAAAGATAGAAAAGAAAATAAATCACTTTACAATTTCACTGTCTTCCACTGTATTATAATATTTGAGGTAATTAAGAATGCCTTAGAACTGGTAAAAGATACCAAAATGTTAAAAAGAAGCAAAGCTCATGGTTTTTAGGAGAAAGAGTTGTGTTCACTTTTATTTGGGAGTTCTTTGTTGCACCTAAATTTCATGATTATTGCTTTGAGTCTTAAAGTAGTTTCATTTTTAAATCAATTTATTATTTATTATAAATGTTCTATTGCTGTAGTTGTACTTTTAATACTACGTGTCATTGAACAATTATAGATGGCACAAATATAGTAGCTGAGATATGTAATATAATCAAAGAATTTAAATAAAAACCTTGAAACTATCTTATTTCCACAAGTATTAACTTTCTATTTGGTATATGTAAAAATACAGATTTATTAAGATTAATGAATTATTGAAAATTACATTTATTTTTTTTCAGATCCAAGAAGTTGGCAGAAATAATGAACAAGAAAGTGACTATGAAGAGGATTTTACCTCATTTTCTACATATTCTCCCAGTAAGTGCTCCTATATGTTATGTATGTATGTATATATGTAACATTTCTATTAAGGCATGTGCAACTGGTAAAGTAAGACTGAAGAGAGCATGGGAAAGCGTGGAGAGCATGGAAACATATTTAATTAACTGAATGACTTTTAATTTATACTATGGTAGAGCTATTACTACAGTATCTTGCTAGTTTAAATACTTCTAATAAGTTCAATATTTAATAATCAAACAACAGGTTTTTCTACCCAGAGAGAATATGCAAGTCAAGCTGATGTAAATATTCGGACCATTTGACAGCTATATTTTTTTCAATTTGTTTTTTTTAAACAAAGTCATGTTTCTTGCAGACCTTAGTTTTCTCAGCTAGGAGATGAGAAGTTTGGACTAGGACTCTCTCTGCGGTCCTCCTTGGCTGTAGTAGGACGTAATTCTGTATTCTAATGCCTGAAGACTAATTTAGAATCTTCCTACGTGTACGATACTCTACCCATTATGCCAGATTTCACTAGTATACAATAGCTTGCTCAACATCTTCACCAGCATGTCTGATAGGTGTCTCCCACCCAACATTTCCAAACCTGAAAACCCTAATTCCTGCCACTCTCAAACCTGCTCTACTTGCTGATTGCGCCATCTCAGTAAGTGAAGACTCCTTCCTTGTTCAATTCAGTTCAAAAACCTTGGAGTCACCCTTGGTTTTTTTTACTTTCTCTCCCACCCCATATCCAATCTGGCAGATAATAATGTGGACCCTGTCTTCAAAATACAGCCACCGTTCAGCCATTCCTCACCCCTTCATTGTTGTTTCTCCTAGGCCGCACTGTCACTAGCTCTCCCCTGGATTATTGCAATAGCACAGTGGTTCTCAATGGAGAGCTACTTTCTGCCCCCAACAGAAGATATTTGTCAATGAACAGAATTTTTTTATTGTCATGACTTGAGAAGGGAGATTTGCAACTGGCATTTAGTGGGTAGAGAACCAGAAATGCTGCTAAATGTCCTATGATGCACAGGACATGCCTCACAACACAGGGTTATCCAGTCCACAGTATCAATGGTACTGCTGCTAAGAACCTGCAACAGCACCTTCCACATTTGCCACCCTTGATTCTCTCTGCTTCCTGAAGGAGCTAATCACTCTTCTGCTCCAAATCCTCCAACACTGTCCCATCATAGGTATAATCCTTATCATCACCTGCAAGGCCCTAGATAACCTTTTTTGCTCCTATCTCTGACCACTCTCTTGCTTGTTCACAACCACAGTGGCATCTCACCCATCAAGCATGCTTTTGCCTGAGGCGTTTGCACTTTTAAGAGTGCACAGTTGAAGCTCATTTAAACATGATTGACCACTGGTTTTTCAAATGATAGCCTGACCTACAAATCAAATCAAATTAAATACAATGCCTTAGCTAGCACCCTTGGGCAAAATCAGTAAACTGCTTCAAACATTATTGTAGAACACAAAATAATACTAAATATTGAAGTAATGAATGAATGCACTAAGTTTTAAAGATATATGTGTTATGATCATTTCATCATCATTATCATGCTTGTACTAAGAAAACATTGTTTCAGTTATTCTACAGAACAGCCTCATTTCTAAAGACAGTTTGGGCCTGGAACTGTCTCACGAATGAAACCCTGAGTGACTGGACTCAGGCCTCAGGCACTTTCGCAGCAGAAGGGGTGAAGCATGAACACCCTAAGTCAGCAGATTTTCACTGGTGTCACCATTGCTATGAAGCTTGCTAAAACCCACTGACCCACTACATCAGACTCTGCAGGGCTGGATTCCAGGTTTGGGCATATCTGACGAGGACCAAGGAGACTCTGTTGCTTAGACAGTGTATACATAAAACATAACACTGACTGCATAAACATAAGGGTGGCTACAAGTAATTGCCTATAGCATGAATGCAATTCTAAGTTGATGATTGATTTGCCCAGAGAGGAATAGTGAAGCCCTTTGCCAGCCTGAGCAATAATTTTCTTTCGGTCACTGCATCAACGACTCCACCAACATTTCTAGATACTGCTCTACTTCAGGCTCAGCGTTTGGTGTTAGAGGTAGAAGAGGAATGAGATGTGTGCAGACATCTGTGAAAAACAAAAGGCCGTTGGCTCTGCCTGGGCTCGTAACAAGAGAATCTGGGTTTGCAGTTCCAGTACTGGCAGCTGAATCTTTCTTCCTTCTCAGGTGAAAGAAGAGAAGAATAAAAAATAGTATGCCATATAGAAATATGGGCCATGATTTTTCCATGTGACTAATTCTTCTCCCATTGTTGAAAAATTTCTACAGTGTAACTCTTCATTTTAAAAAATATTCCTTTTTCTCTGTACTCTGCTATTTGGCTTCTTTATCATATTTTAGTTTAGCGACACTTTAAAACAATAATTATTTGCTTTTCTATTTCACTGACAATGACAATAATTCACATGTTCCCTCCAATGTAGAGATTCCAAAGCTCGTTTTAAAATTTTGTGAATCCTTTATTTAGAGCAAAATTTTTATAAGGAAAATTTAAGCAAAAAAAAGATTTAATGTTATCACATTATAAACTTTTTTCTGTTTTCTTCCTGAGTAGTTAGAGAGCATTTATTGTGTATGATATCAAAACAAATGATGGAATCACGATTCTTAAATTAGAGGGAATTTGACTGGATCATTTGGTTGAGTTTCAGGATAGAATACACTTTATAGAACTGAGAGAACTGGGCCTTAGAAAGATTTACCTACTATTGGTGGCTTGGATACCTTCCTCATCAAAAAATATTAATACTTTTCTCAACTAATATTTTCTTTCTTTTTTTTTTTTTTTTTTGCTGAGGAAGATTTGCCCTGAGCTAACCTCATTGCCAATCTTCCTCTTTATTTTTGCTTGAGGAAGATTAGCTCTGAGCTAACATCTGTGCCAGTCTTCCTCTACTTTGTATGTGGGACACTGCCGTAGCACGGCTGGTGAGTGGAGTAGGTCTGTGGCTGGGATCTGAACCTGTGAACCCAGGCTGCTGAAGCAGAGCACACGGAACTTTAACCACTCAGCCACAGGGCTGGGCCCTCAATTAATATTTTCAAGAATTAAGATATAATCTGGTAATAAATATATATTAAAATAATAACTAAATATGAATCACAGATTTATTTTTACTGCATTATTTACAAGCAAAGTTTTATTTTTTCTTGTCTTTACCTTTTCCATCACTTACTTATTATGTCAATTATACTGTTTTCTAATAAAAATGCAGTAGTGCAGTCATACGTATGACTCTGCTCAAACAATGACTCTAGAGAATCAGAATATTCTTATATGTCTGAGTGTGTCTTATCCTGAGGTAGCAAGACATAATGGAGCTTTAACTGCTCATTTGGTAAATATTTTAAAAGCCCAAGAATTACTATTCACCAAAATTATGCATTTGTCAGCTTTCCACTGTATCAGATCATAAAAGTTTTATTAGCCTTACTACCGCTTCTCTATGATATGACAAAATAAGAAATGCCTCCAGATGGTGTGTTTAAATGACATCTTACACTCTTCATTATAAACAGCCATACAGAAGGTAGCATTTCGTCATGAAAGCAGACAGACATGCAGGCAGAGTGTGGGAGGAGCTGAGGCGCAGGAAACAGTACAGGAAACAGAAGAGAATGCATCGCGTGCGGAGGCCGAGCACAGCCTAGCAGAGGTTGGCAGTGGGAGTTCTGAGAACGAGTATGATGACTTGTATATGTTCATTCCTGGAGACAATCCGGAAATCAATTCACCAGAGCCACTCATGAGCAACAGACCACCTCTCCCCCCGCCACGACCTGTAGCTGCTGCCTTCCAACTGGAAAAACCTCACTTCACATTACAAGGTGGGTCTAAGGTTAAAACAACAACAACGAAAAAATCCTTGGACAGACTTACATAGCATGTAGTGCTGTGGCAAATCTGTACAGAGAAGATCAGCTTTTAAAAGCAAGAGCAACTTTCCTCCTGTTCTTTAACAACTAGGGCCTGGGAATCAGGCAAGAGATATCTGACGCCAAGTCCCTTCCTTCCTTCCTTCCCTCCTCACTTCCTTCCTTCCTTCCTCTTTCCTTCCTTCCTTCTTCCATTTGTTTCTCTCTCTTTCTTTTTTCCTTTAGGAACAAAGTCTCATTACAAAGCTTGAAGTAAGTAAAGAAATAAAACTTAGAAGGAACCTGTAGTTATTCACATAAAATGAACCTCAAGCATCATGTGGAAAAGTAAATGACAACTTGCTTTTGAAAAATACTCTTAGTCTTCCAGCACAAGGGAAAGGCTACTGTGTTACAGATTTGAGATGACCTTGGGCCCTTCACTGAGGTGGGAGCTGCAGGGGAAGCAAGTGGTAAAGGGTTATCACACTGCATTGAGACCAAAGTCTAAGAACACTCCAGATGTTGCGAGAGTGGAAGAACAGTTAAATGGCTGAGACGGAATTTGTTCCCAGATGCAAGAACTAAGGTGTGTGTGGGGTGGAGTGGGGGTGCAGGCAGGTCAGGGAGAATCAAGAGGAGCTTCCATATTGGGCTTATCTGCCTGGAGTGTTCAACAGCCTGAAAAACTTCCAGCCCCAGGTTCACTCTTACAGTCACTAATTATCACCCACGTTATTGATCACTATTTTGTATTTATTTTCCAAATTCATAAAGTGATCTTACAAAGAAAATTTAATAAGAAAGATGAAAGAAATATCTATTATCAAAACCCCACTTGTCACTGTACTTTAGTTCTCAAGTCCTAGAAGGCTATAAAGTACAAAAACACTGTTTCAAAAAGTGAATTTTGAAGCCATGAGATTTAGTATTTGTGTCCTTGAAGGCCCTGTCTCTATGAAGGTTCAAGTTGATCAGCATGCACCTTTACTAAGGTTGTGCATTATATTTAGAGATGGAAAGCACTGCTTAGTGGAAGTATGGAATACCTGATGGGCACTCCTCTGATTCATTCATTCATTCAACAAGTATTTATTGATTACCTCCTATGTACCAAGCTCTTATAGACCATTGCGATAGATCAGTGCAGTAGGTGTATCAATATTAGGGGTGGAGGGAGGGACATAGATTAGCAGTACACTGACAGCAAAATTCTGGTATAGTTTGCTCATTTTCACAGATGTAAATAATTTTATATAATTATTAAAATTAATTGTTAAGAAGGCAAAGTTGTCTTGTATCAGGTTAAATCTCTTAAAGGAGCTAATATTAAATCATATTTCCTAATGTAAATTTCTATGTATGGTATGTGGTTAGGAGGTCTAAGACTACTCTACCGAGAGGATTCACCAGATACCTAAGACCAAAAGTGTAATGTTGGCTAATGTATCATCTGAAAAGTACCAAATATAAAAAGCAAAATAAAACAAAAATCCACTCCTTTTGTTTAAAAACTCTATTTTTACAAATTATGCAGTGTTGCTTTTAATCTCATCTTTTCATAGGGCTGATATTGGAAGTAAATGAAAAAAATAAAATGTCAATATTTTTTCTTAAAATTCTTTGATTAAAGTCTTTGAAAGTAAGACTAGAAGCTACCACTTATTTTTTGCCAGAGGCTTTGTATGGGTTCTTTGACTTTAGCTGGTGATGCCTTCAGGAATTGCCATTCAAGGGTAGCTTCCATATGCCTTCAAGTTACTGAAAAAGAGAGGCCACCTCATCAATGCCCTAAGCATCAAATTCCCCATGATGGATTCATGGACATGTTCATTGGAGAAAACAATAATATAGAATACTTTCAGTTTATAAAGAACACACTGTCTCTTTTTATCTTCACAACAAACTTGCAAGGCAGCAATCACTGTGCTCCCTCTTTGACTCAGACCCAAGACCATAGAGCCTGTAATTAGAGTGTGGCAAATACTTCTAGGAACAGGCTTCCTGGCCTTTTGGGATTCTTCTCTTTGTAACACACTCTTGCCCCAATTATTTCAAAAATTGGAATTATAGGAGTCATTTATTTAAATCTTTATTTACTAATGTACAACCTGAATTGAGAAAGCTCAGGTTCTACTCTGACATGAAAGTATAATTTAATACATTGGGAAGTAAAAAGTAAAATGTATTATTTCTAGTGCAAGTCCAACTTTAGAAAGAGTTGGGAAGGGAGGTGGGTGGAGAAACAGAGAGTTAACAGCTCAGGAAATCAGCTCGTAAAAGTAATATTCCGCTAAAAATGAAACGCTCTAAAAGTGTTTCCCACACACTTAATCTGGTTTCACCTGTGATGCTGTCAGTGAAACAGAAGTCACGAAGTCAAATCTCAAAACCATGTTATTCGCCAGGGAAAAAGCAAGTCGTGGTCACTTTACAGTTAGTGCTAGGCATGTAGGCAATTAAGACTTCCTGGGTTAAACCAACTGAAACAATGAGACCTAAGACTCTCTTGGGAGATGATCCTGGTCTCTCCTCATAAGCCAACCCAAAACAGTCGCTGAACCTTCTTATAATAATATCCTTTTATTCTGCTCTACAACTTTTCTTTCTCTTTTGCTCCTAAGTTTTTCCACTAAAATATCTGTAAGTAAACAAATTTTTTGGTCAAATTCTCACCAAAAAGAAAAGAGGATAGTTCTCCCTTAGTTCATGTGCATAAATCTCTCAGGACAATATAGACAAGCAACAGTTTTTCAGTCAATAACTGAAATCCTTTCCATTTCATTGTTTTCGTTAATACTTTAAACAAAACATTTGTCAAAGGGCAAATTAAAAAAAAAAATAATCTCGTTGACCTGGCAGAGAGCCATCAAAATTGTTCTCAACTTATTCATTATTCGTTACTCAAAGTATATGAGATCTTTGTCTTCTAAATAACTGCTACTAAAATATTTAATACATTCTTATAAAAATATGTAAAGATTTTACGAAGTATGACAACCGTAAAAGATTATTTATTGTTTTCATGTGAATTAATCTTCAATCCACTGATTATCCATGCCATCTTTTATGTCATGAACCCTACTTTCAGTCTCCTTTATCTAAGAATGAGGTTCACGTTGGCTTGTAGAAATCAAGAGTTGCATTTTTGAAGTTCAATTTTTCATAGCCAGAGTGAGCCTTACTGTTAGAAAGCAAGCAATGGTGCTTTTGGCTATTCCTCTCTGTCATTTTCAGAGAAGCTGAATTTTAGGCAGAATACTCAGTGCAAGCCCTATGAAAGGTAAAATGACTTCAAATGAAAAAAATCTAAGAGTATTATGCTTAAAAAACACAAGTTTTCAAAGCATTTGGAATTTGAGGCTTAGTTTTATAACTCAATTTTCCTGATATTAAATCATTTGTAAACTATGTGGAAAATATTTATATGCTTATTTATATGTTTTCAAAGAAATCTATGTCAAACTTTTTCTTAACAAACTTAACAATTACAAACTGCAGTTAGTATGTTATATGTTAGTTATGTTATGTTAGTAAATTATATGGTTCACTTTTCTCTTTTTGCAATTTAGAAGATAACATATAAATTACTTTTTGGGAGGTTCAAGCAAGTGACAGATGGACGTCAATAATATTGCATATAATAGAAGAGTAACCACCATCTAAATATTTCATAAGTAGGGAAAATGTTGGAAGGCCAAATGGAAACAAGTGATCCGGGTGCAAGACAGGAAACAGGAGGTGAACCTAAAGAGGAAGAAGAAAAGAAAGAAGATGACAAGGAGCAGGAGGAGGAAGAAGATCCATACACTTTTGCTGAGATTGATGACAGTGAATATGATATGATATTGGCCCACATGAGTACAAAGAAAAAAATTGGAAGTCGATCTTTCATTATAAACAGACCTCCTGCCCCTACACCTCGACCTACAAATATCCCTCCAAAAGAGGAAACCACACCTTACATAGCTCAAGGTAATGTTTTTTGTTATTGATGTTGTTGCTTGTTTATGTGTATGTGAGGGGGTGTGCTCTTTTTTGATGAGGTCTAAAACCCCAAAGATGAAAATTATCTTTTCAAGTCACTGGTGAGTTGTATTGGCCCATATTTAAATTTAGAAACACAGTGAATACGGAAAATAAGAATAATGTAACGTTCCGGTTTCTAATTCTTCATTAAGAAGGATAATTTGGGGGCCGGCCTGGTGGCGCAAGTGGTTAAGTGCTCATGCTCCTCTGCGGCGGCCCGGGGTTCGCGGGTTCTGATCCCAGGCGCACACCGATGCACTGCTTGGCAAGCCATGCTGTGGCGGCGTCCCATATAAAGTGGAGGAAGATGGGCACAGATGTTAGCCCAGGGCCAGTCTTCCTCAGCAAAAAGAGGAGGATTGGCAGATGTTAGCACAGGCCTGATCTCCTCACACACAAAAAAAAGAAGGATAATTTTGACAAACTGTCCAAAGCACAGGAAACCGTAGCACGTGTGGAGAAAGTCTGTTTGACATTTCTTCCAATACAAGAAAAGAAGGTAGGTACTTTGTTTTTTACCCCTAATTCTGTTTAAGATAAATTTAAAAGCCTAAAAGGTTTTGAATACTAGAATCAGATTTGCAACCCCAATTCCTCTGATAATTGTGCTTCATCCCAATGATTAAGATTCACTTCATCTATCATAGAATTTCTCCTGCATTTTAGACTTCAATTCTTTCTCATTCTCTACTCAGTTGGATCTAAATAAAAAATTAACAAATCCCTAGAGCTTGTTATCTGTAGCTCAAGCAGGATGTCTTAACTCTACTGTTACTTCCTAACACTCTTGGATCCTCTGTTTGGTTTGTGCGCTCCATGAGTCCGTAGTGTCTAAGAGATGACTTTTATTCATCAGCGCATTGTATGCGCATGCACTGCGTGCCTTTGTGGACTAAGATACCATCCTGGGGACTGAGAATATGGAGTAAAATAATGTCTCTTTCCTTGAGGAGTTCCTAGGAGACAGATATGCAAATAAATACATAGAGTACTATGTGGCACTTTCTTAGAGATTTTTGAACAAAATGTTTGGAATCAAACAAAATGTTTGGGTGACAACTAAAACTGAGAGGCAATGGAGTATACATTCAAATAATCTCAACTAAGTACAGAAACAGAACATTTAAATGTATACCACAAATCCACCCAAAAGGAACACAGATACTCATCTGTGCTTAATGTGTTCAAAAGAAACCATTTTATTGCTTAAGCAGTATGTATTGAGAGATTTGCATAAGAAAATTTAGCTAGTATTTACAAAGTTATTTACCAGTGTACAATATGCTTACTTAACAGTGATCTACTGCTGATAATTCAAGGAGCTATTAAAAATCAGGAAACAATAACAAATTAATAAATGTTTCAGCTAAAATAAAATGTTAACTGGAACACTTATCTAGATTATCAGGGCAGGGAATAATAAGCTGTAGTTAGTAATTCTCAGGTCGTCTGACATGGCGACCTCTAGGATAGTACCAGCTCTTTGACAAAGGTGCTAACATCCCAATAAATGTTGTTTCAAGAGAGGATCTGTATAGCTCAATACCAGAATGTAGTGATGTTCTAGAAATTTTTGAAAAGATACATCGTCTTCTGTATCGCAACCCTTAGGGAGTTCTCAGAATCACGAGCATGGACTCCCATGCTGTGTTGTTCTACTTTTTCACTTTGTCTTCTCATCCTTCTATTGGCTGTCATATTCTTGTTATCGTGAGCTCTTACTTATTCTCTATTTGCTCTTTTTTATACCATTCTTTTCTCTTTCTTTTGTTGTGCTGGAGGCAGTGTAATTCAATATCTTTGTTGTTTTTGTTTCATTTTGCTTTGATTTGAGTTTTCAAATTTCTGAGATTTTTATTTGCCTTCAGTTCTCCTATTGTCTCTATTATCTTTGCTTGTTGTTGTTTGTGCTGTCTGGAATGCCTGAAACTGCAGTCAAATATCCAGCTATTCATAGCTGTGCTTTCATGTTGAAGAAGGAAGCACCAAAAACCTGCGAGAAAACTCTGATTGTCAGCTTGTGGACTGTGTTGTAGGGTAATGGGGAAGTGACCAGCTTTTTCATAGAATTACCCCGAAATCTTAATTTATGTGGATCTATTCTCCTATGCTTTTGTGTGTGTGTGTGTGTGTGTGTGTGAGGAAGATCAGCCCTGTGCTAGCATCTGCCAATCCTCCTCTTTTTGTTTTTTTTTTTGCTGAGGAAGATTGGCCCTGGGCTAACATCCGTGCCCATTTTCCTCCACTTTGTATGGGACGCTGCCACAGCATGGCTTGCCAAGCGGTGCGTCAGTGGGCACCTGGGATCCGAACCGGCAAACCCCGGGCCGCCGCAGTGGAACACATGCACCCAACCGCTTGTGCCACTGGGCCGGCCCCTCTCCTATGCTTTTCAATTTTTCTAGAATAAAATCCAACTAACTCCAGTCTACATTTATATATCTATTGCCAGCACCCTGAGATCAGAGTGTGGGAGGAAGACTGGGAAATTTCACCATTTAGAATGCACAATTTAACTTGTTCTCCCTGTGTTCAGTCCAGTGTGTAACTCCTGCCACCCGCTGTGCCTCATGTCCAATGGTCAGAACTACTTCTGTTGAATTTCTCCAAAGAATAAATCTTCCACCCTGGATGATTGCCTCATTTCATTGGAGAAGGAATTTGGGCTATGTCTGCGTTAGACTTTCAACCAATCCTCATGTTAAATAAGAGAATTGAGATGGTTTTCCTCCTCATTCATGTATTTATTAATTACATAAACATTTATTGTGTACCAAATGATAAAGCCTTTCTGGGTATTAATTATGTAAATTCCCTACAAGACAATGGTACCATTTGTCATATACACACATAAGGACACACAGGAACTCTAAAGAATCTTAGAAATCTTGAGTTTCTAATAAATTTTAAAGGCTATTTATCTCACCTACTCATCCCAAGCCTGATATCCCTCAACATTTATAAGGTATTTTTCTAATTCAATTATACAATCTAATTTATTCTCATACCATTTGTATTATATGCAGACAGGAACCAGTGTAATAATGTCAGTTTTTGTTTTTGTTTTTTTTCATTTAAGTATATGAAAGCAGGTATGGTTATTTCCCCCCAGATCCCAAATCAGTAGCTAAAACTGAACTCTAAATGAGGTCACCAAAGTCCCTTTCCATTATTTCTCCCTTTGCTCTTTCACTGGAATATGCTTGTTGGTCTCTTCCTTCTATGCTATTGATTCTTGATCATTCTGTTCTCACGTTTGGAAAACACTGCCTCATCCCCTAATTCTTTCTTGATGTTCTTTGCATTTCACAGGGTAAAAGTCTTTCATTACATCTTTTTGGTATTTTTTTCCCCAGCTCACGCAGATCTATTAAATAGAATTGCCACCATTTCCCAGAAAGCCATCCATTCAATTAGAAGAACATTAATTTGCTCCAATTCTTGCCAGAGCGCAGAGTGGTAGTAGAATGTTGTCACATCCAGGATGTGTTAATGTAGCCAAAAGAGAAGGCTGTGGAGTAGGGCCTGGAAGAAGAATGCAGAATACAGAATCCCAGCTTACTATTTCAGAAACTCAAGAAAGTACTGGCAAGGAGACTAGGCAAATAAACCAGAGAGATATGGGAAAATCACGTGGGCTTTTGTGAGATAGTAGAAAATATATATATTGGTGTCTACCCCGGGTTCCTGGCACAGAGCTCCTGAAACTCATGTAATTTCCTGGGTGACAAGAGTGTCTTTTGTTCTACTGAGGCGACTCTGGGGGAGGTCCTGGATGGCTCCCAGATAGGGGCTGGTCACTGGAAAGACCAAGCCATGATTAGAAGCTTGGAATTTTCAGCCTCGCCCCCCATTCTCTTGAGAAGGGAGAAGGGCTGAAAATGGAGTTAATGATCCATCATGCCTACATAAGGAAGCCTCACAAAGTCTCAGCAGTAGGGGATTCCAGGAGCTTCCAGGTTGGCAAACACATCCACACCAGGACGATGACACATCCCAATTCCACAGGGACAGAAGCTCCTGCACTTGGGACCCTTTCAGACCTCACCCTATGTATCTCTTCATCTGGCTGTTCATCTGCATCCTTTATCATATCCTTTAATAAACTGGTAAATGTGTTTCCCTGAGTTCTGTGGCTGCTCTAGCAAACTAATCAAACCTAAAGAAGGGGTGGGGGGGAATCTTCGATTTGTAGCCAAATTGGACACAACTTGTGGGTACCTGGGAATCTACTTCTGCAGTTGGCATCTGGAGTGGAGTGGAAGCAGTTTGTGGGACTGAGCCCTTAACCTGTCAGATCTGACACTGTCTCCAGGTAAATAGTGTCAGAACTGAACTAAATTGAGTTATATTGCACAACACCCAGCTGATGTTGTAAAATTGCTTCGTGGGGGAAAAACCCCACACATTTGGTGACCAAAAGTGTCTGAAGGGAAGTGTCGTGAGTGTGGCTGTAGTGTGAAACTAAAAGAGACACATAGGACAGAAAGACACAGGAGGAAAACCGGGTTTTCCCGATACAGCTTTGCAGAAAATATTCAGATTCGGCTGGTATCACCTAAGCAAATAACTTCACATATTTGACATTCAATTTCCTCACTGTAAGTTGAGGATAAAAATGAAGTAGACTTCAAGGATTGTTGTAATCTTTAAGTGAGATAAAATTAGCTATTACCCAGCACAATACTTGGTATTGATAATAGATAATAGATAGACAATAATAGACAATAGATAATAATTAAAAGCAATTCTACTTTGTCTTTCCTCAGTTTCTGGGCAAATGATGACTTTGATAAACTCACTTTAAATTATAGAAAAGGTGTGTGCTTCCTGAATTCTTGTGGAGTCAGAAGTTAAGGAAGCTATCAGAGATGGAGTGAGGGGGAGGGCAGTGAAGGAATACTCTGTCCTCTAAAGGAACAAATTGTCTTAGCCTACTCCTTATAATAATTATTATAAGGGAACTTTTATGATAACTTCTAATGTGTGCTACAATCCTGCGTGGTTGGCAATAATACCTTCATTTTAGAGATGAGGAAACTGATGCTCAGTGAGTTTCAATGTTTTGTCCATGATAATAAAGCCAGGAAGAGGAAGATGTGAGATGTGGACCCAGATCAATGTGGCTCCCATGCCTGTACACATGGCACCACAAATTTCCTTTACTGATATATTTATTTCTGGTTTATTCATTAATGTTTATTTCCTCCTTCTAACCAATAAGATCCATGAAGGAAAAGAATAACCTCATCTGGTTTTGCCCATTATTGTATCTTTGGTGCCAAGCTCAGTGCTGAATTCATAGTAGAAACTATGAATATTTGATGACTATTAATTGAATGAATACAAGGATGAATAAATGATAAAAGTAACAAGAACCACATCAATGTGGCTAGAATAGGAGACTCCATTAACACTTTGGAAGATGGTCAAAAGAATATATTCATCTACTAATTTCTAAATTTCTCCTGTTTTAAACCATCCTATATTCAAAGCACTACTAATTGGAAGACGGGAGCCCTTAACAGAATGGGACAAAATTCTAGACTGTTCACACATAGCTAAGCATTCTAACTGCTTTCATACATCCTAACATATCAGAGAGAAGCTCTATTTCCGCCCCCACCACCATCCCTTGCCCCCAGAAATGTAACTTATAACTGCAAAACTGAACCCACAGTTCATTTTACCGAAAGAGCTGTTTCTGATATTTTATTCCATTCTTGTTATACTAAACCTAATTTT
The DNA here is from genome assembly GCF_057802395.1 of Ceratotherium simum simum. Lineage (NCBI taxonomy): Eukaryota > Metazoa > Chordata > Mammalia > Perissodactyla > Rhinocerotidae > Ceratotherium > Ceratotherium simum. The sequence continues at coordinate 84,726,332 of NC_141907.1, forward strand.
ATGTTAACAACTCGTAAAGAATAACTCATTTTTCTTAAATGAAAAGTTTTAAAGTCTGCCTGCCTCCTTTCAGATATCATATTTTCTCCACCTTATTCTCCCTACAATATTGGAAAGAATCAGGTTCATTAAGCTTCAAGAATATAGAGGAATTAACATAGATTTACAGTTCTCCTTAGTGACAAAATTCTTGATTTACGACAAATCAAGGAAATAAATGAGCACTTTGCATAGTGTAGACCGATTGGTAGTAAAACTATATCCATAAATCAGGCAAAGAGATGACTGCCTATTGGGGAAAATTTTGCAGCATCAATTGACAATTTCCCATTTTCTCCTCACACAATTAGTAGAACCAGAGTCCATGTGGTTGATTTGGGATGGAATATAGTTTCCCTTTCAATTTTCAATTGCTACTGAGTTGCCCTTGGCATTTTGCAGTGCAACAAAGTTGTATGTGACCTTTTTGAGAGGTACTCAGCTACTGGGACCCCAAAATGTCAAGTACAACTCAGTTCCTCTCAGAAATTTTCCACTTACAATTCACTTGCACTTGAAACTGATCACATGCAATGCAACTGAAAGGCAAACAGAGAAAATAAACCTTGTAGAATCTCTTAAGAAAATTAATCCACAGCATTGTAAATGTGACAGAGTGGAATGGTATCTGTCCTCATTAGTGAAGAAATATCATCAAATGGATTCAAGCAGGCCTTAGGTCAAGTGCCACTCTCTGGCTGGGTGACCTTGCCCAACCATTTTGCTTCAGGACTTAGTATATCTGTCACAGGTGCTCTCAGGACAGAGGGACATATTTATCATTCCATTTGTAAGCCAAATGTCTCTGTCTTCCCCATGATTCTCCACCTCTCCCCTTTCCCTGATAGGGTGCTGGTGCAGCTCTGCCAAGGAGCAGTCATTCAGACCTGTGCTCACACTGTCCGGGGCGGGGGGGGGTGGGGGGTGGTAAAGCCTGCATAGGTAACCCATGTGTTTTGATTTGCTCTTTCTGTCCTCACAGCAGAACATCACAGAGACATTGAATGAAACCTAAGAAGGGCTTTGCAAACCATCTTTTAGGGCATTGGCATAATAATGATGAACTTTCCCAGCCTCATCTTCCAGAAATTCGATTCCGTTATATTAGTGAAGGAGGAAAGAGGCAGTAATCAACTATGGTGTGAATTGACATTAAAGGAATTGTATTACGTGTGAAAATAAATGCAAATATTATAAAGTGCTTAGATTTTCATTCAACAGCAGAATGAAGTCTGGTCTTTTTCCCCTTAACTTGTGATGCTCCTAGAGTCTCTATTAAATATGCCCTAAAGAAGCTCAATTGGCCTAGAGTATTAGTTCTTAACTGGTGGTGATTTGCCTCCCAGGAGACATTTAGCAATGTTTAGAGCCATTTTTGATTGTCACGACTGGGACAATACTGTTGGCATCTAGTGGGTAGAGGCCAGGGATGCTGTGAAAATCCTAGAATACACGGGACAGGCCCTACCACAAAGAATTATCCACTCCAAAGTGTCAATAGGGTCGAGATTGAGAAACCATGACATAGGCTGTTTCCATTGTTAGGCAGAGTAAGCAAGAATATTTAGAGAATGCTCATTTGAAGATGAAATCATAGATGTATCAAACAGCCATCCACACAAATTGTCATTTTGCTCACTTTAGATTTCCTGAATTCACAATATTTTTCACTAGTGCTTTTGATGTGTACACCTTTTTACTCTAAACATGTAGCCATTAGAGAAAAATAAGATGCTCCATGGGGTTGGCACACTGAGCAGAGCCTCCTCAGAGGGACCGGCAGCATGGCGGAGTGAAATTCATGAAGATTGTGAAGCCAGATGAAACTGAGTTTGAATTATGACTTAGCCACTTAAAAGTTGTGTAACTCTGTGCAAGTTACATAGCCTTGCTTCATTTGTTTAATTAAAAAAAGAGGAATGATAATACCTACTTGAAAGAGTTTTCATGAGAACTGAAGCTACATATTGTATAGTAGCCAGCATAGAGTAGGATGCAGAAATGGTAGTCACCGTGATGAAAGGTCTTCTGTAGATACAGAGGGGAGACAGGACCTGCCAAATCTCCCCAGTTAGTATGCCTTTTGCTTCTTCTTTTGGGTCTCATATGCCAATACTTCATCTTGCATGACTTTTCCAAATTATTTATTAACTATCAGTATTGAACATTGCATAGAACAAGTGGGCAGAGCCCTGTCCTTTTAAAATTTTCAATCTGCATTCATATAGTTTGAGTCTTATTAGCAGAACTAGTATTCAATGTTTGTTCAAAGTGATCATGACCAGATCCTACTGGTTACTTCTTAGGATAGCAACATTTCCTGACATAGCAGAAAAAACAAGGCCAGAGAAGTTACTTTTGGTAATCACTGAGCATGAACCAAAAGGAGAACTCATCATAGTTTCTAGATTGCAGTGACTTCCCAACATGCCAAACCACTTCTCTTCAAAACAGAAGGAAAATTACTAGGGATGTTACTAGAGTAATGTCTAATCTTACATCATTTCGTTATTAAATACAAATGGTCGGAAAGTAAACTGAAGCAATGAGCCAGAATGAAATCATATGGGAGGAGATGAACCCGCAGTCCCATGCTGTGCAAGCCATAGGTGTTCACTACATGTTGCCTGCCAGGCAACAAGAGGAAGAAGGCCCAGCCTGCCCAGGGGTGGAGTGGAGATTTTACAAATAAGCTCATTACAGTGGCCTCAAGCTCTAATTACACAGAATTCCCCAAACCAACTGCTCTCTCTCTGAATGTCCCAACTTCCTAGATAAGAAACATTTCTAGAATAGAAATATGCTTATTTGCATCAAAGGAATAAAAATGCAAATAAAAAGTTTGTATTCTACTCTAGTAAAAATTAAGTTCCTTAGAAGAAGAAAAAATAATTCATAGTGAGCTTTCCTGGTTTGGGAGAGGATTTTTATGGGAACGTTTCTATCAGACTTAAAATTTCCATTACAAATTGGAAAGAAAACTAATGTGTGCTCCTTAGGAAATCAAAGCATTCATTGATATTGCCATTGAATTAGACTTTCCATGCCATTTTCCTTCATGCAGATATGTGCTTTCCAGCTCTCCATCCCTACCAATCTCAAGATCAGTCATAAACACGTCAGTGACCTCAGGTGTGCTGCTGACCGTTTGCAGCTTCCTCCCAGAGAAAAGAACGCCACAACTCCTGATCACATATGTCTGCCAAGCAGTAGACTCCTTTCAGGTGAAAGGCCTTCTATGTGGCCTTCTATGAAGGCCACGCCACGCCTAGTGTGCCTATTCAAATGTAGTGACCTATGTTTGATAAATTTGTTCAGATTAACCCCCGTAACTATTGCTAGCAGAATGAAGTGGTGGTTTCATTCTGACTGCAGTGCTCAAACTGTCCTGGTCCGTTTGCAAAGTGGCTGCATCTGTCCTCTGAGCTTCAGTTTGGTTAGTCAGGGTGACTCCTTACAGGTGACTCCTTACATTCTGCTCCCTGTCTTTCCTGGCTAGACAAAGGGGTTGTTTACACTGCTTACTTTTACCTCATTCCACCTTTTTGTGACTAGCTTTCACAGGGCGCACGTTGGGAACGAGGTAGGGAGAGTAAGGCTCCAGAGGTTGCACTATAACCCTTGCCCTTCCTGATTGTTTTGTCTCTATCCTCTCTCATCAGTAGGCAACAATGACACATTTGACCTTTGCTTAAATTAATACATTCCAATGGAGGATAGTATGGAAACTGTGACTGGGTTTCTTGTTTACGTTTGTATCCTCAGGACCTAGCACAGTGCTTGGCTACGTAGTTAGCAACCTAATGAAAGTTTGTTTAGCAAATAATAAACCCACTGCTGCCACCTGTACAGCATCATTCCCTGAGAATCCAGAGCACGACACAGATCTGTATATTTTATTTTGTGCTACATCTCTAGTTTCAAGAACGATCATCAGTGGTAAATATATAGCTCTAAACAACATTTCATTTTACACTTCTATTACTCATGGAACATTAAGGAGTTTGTCGTTTATAATTCACATCTTTATGAATGCATTTGGCCATTGCACAGACTTTCCATTACCTTAGACACTTATAAAATAACTCTAAATAAGCTTTATCAGATTTTCTCAGACGGGCAGCTCAGGAAGAGTCCCTTTGCCTGAAATAGGCCAAAAATGAGGTTGACATGAAGAATGTTCTTGCAGAAGCAACTTGGAAAAACAAATAGTGCAAGTGAATTCGTTACGTTTCACCTCCTCCTCCTCTGCTCTTCTGATAGTTCTGCTTTGCTTAATGTTTTGAATATTTAATACTATGCTAATTTTTTCCATTCAATGTCATTTCTATTCTAGAGGAAATTTTACAAGAGTCGTTCTACCAATATTTAAAATAAATGGGGATGGTGTTTGGAACATTTGCATTGTTTGAGATTATTTTGAACCTCAAAAGTTGTTTTTCTTTCTCTGTGGACTGTTTTTAATGGCTAAAGGTAGTGACAACTACTAATAATACATTCATTTTTCTTCCTTCTCCAATTCCAATTTTAGGTAGGAAGAAAAAAATAAGATTTCACTGGGGCAGAGGGTCATCAAAGTTGACATATGTCATAATTGCCTCGATAGCATTGTTTGAACATTGATGCAGTAAAATATGGTCAAAAATAGTATCCTCCAAGAATTCAAACACATAGGGAAAGGATAGTCTCCATATATATTATAAAACATTAACTTTGGTTTATGATTTAACTTTCTAGTTTTTTATTAATCTAGGCCTCCAGTAAAAATAATCTCTTCCTCAAAACACAGCACCTATTTACATTCATACTCACTTAAGAATTTATCCAGGCACCATTTCGCCTGGGATGACTTGGGAAAAAAATTGGTAGCATCGTAGAATGTCAAAGCTGAGTGAGACACTAGAGATCATCTCATCTAAGCCCTCATTTTATTGGCAAGAAAATAAAGGCCAGGAGGATAAAGCCATTTTCCCATGTCACACATGTTGTTCATGTTAAGACAAAACTCTACCCCTTCTACTGTGCCAAGTGGATTAGCATTCTGGTGTATAGGTTTTTTTTCCATTACTATATGTTTAAACAGACTCTCCTTTTACTCACAACAAATCTTGTTGTACAAAAATACGTACTTTTATATATAAATCTGAATGACCCATAACCCAATGCTCAGTTCTCACTATAACATGGATTCTATATTTATCTCTTATAAAGGTTGTGTGGGTGAACATGGTAAATATAAAGTATACAAAGCTTTTTAGAACAAAGGTTTTGCTAGTGGAAGCAATTTAAAATGTTTCAGCTAATATTTACTGTAAAACGAAAGATTAACAAATTCTGGGGTTCTATGTCTATCTATGCTTTTCCTAAGGCTAATAGAGTACGTGTCCTTGGTATGCGTGTCAGGGCTCATTTTGATGGGCTAGCTCACTGTTCAGGAAACAAGTTAATATAGGTCCTTTCCCAAGGTGACCTCAGATTCAGAACACCTCCTAACTTTCACAGCAATGAGAAAATAGTGTCTTTGGCAATATGCTGATTGCTACTGGGTTTTTGTAAGGAAATGAGGCTTCTCTGTGGGTGGGAAGGGAACAGCTGTAGTGGGTGCAGCTGGAGGTGAGTTAGGGGGGAATTTGGGGGGCGGTTATACAGGTAGAGAGGACCTTGTACTGTGGAGCATGACTCAGTGCACATCCTGCCTTTAAAAAGTTCTGTTATCAGCACTTTCATAATCATCCTACTCAGAGCATCCTCCTCTCCCACCTGCATCCTCCACCCCCTCCCAGGCTGTTCCCACTCTAAGCCCTGGTGAAATCTCAACAATAAATAAATATGCTACTATAACTTCTTTTTTTTTTTTTTTATAAATTTTTTTTATTTATTTTTTCCCCCCAAAGCCCCAGTAGATAGTTGTATGTCATAGTTGCACATTCTTCCAGCTGCTGCACGCGGGACGCGGTCCCAGCATGGCCGGAGAAGTGGTGCGTCGGTGCAAACCCAGGATCCGAACCCGAGCCGCCAGCAGCGGAGCACACGCACTCAACCGCTAAGCCATGGGGCCGGCCCCTACTATAACTTCTTAATCTAGTAAACAAGAGTGTTTACTTGTTTAGCATTTACTGTATTTCACGGAGTCTGGGCATTTGGGCGTTTGTCGTCAACAGAATGTATTGCAATAAAATATAGGATGTAAAGTGATTTTTAACAAAATGCTAAAAAGCTGGAAAAATATAATTCCATTTCTAAGTACTCTGTAGCTTCAAAATTCAGCAGAACTCTTAAAACTTACCACTTAATGTACTTTTTATTTGGAGAATGTATTTTCTGAATTTATCTTTGGATTCAGATTATTTCTCATATTAATGATACCAGACTACAGCTTTTTTCTCTTAGACAGTCTCAGTTATTATCTTGACAATATTGGCAAAAAGCAGAGTGTCTGCATGTCATTAAAATTTCAAAAGTGTTTCATTTTTTCAAGACTGTTAAAATTGGCCAATGAAAAAATTCAAGCATCACTTGTAAAAATTCTTCTAATATCCTAAAATATATTCACACACTATATATCCATCAGTATATTTTATTTTAGACAAAATGTAAGCCACAAACCCAGAACTTGCCAGTTAAATTATATTTAGCATGTTTTCCAAATATTAACTTGAAGCAGAAAATTGATTTTCAACCAGAAATGTTATTTCATGTATATAATTTTTCTTAAACACAACATACTTTGAAAATCTATTTGCTTCTCCTGTTTGAAAGAGGACAGTAGAGCAGAGTGCCCTTTCTCTTGACAACAGCTGACAAATTATATAGGCTTAATAAATAATTATTGATTTGATATGATTTAGAGAACCTTTTTTTTTTTTGCTGAGGAAAATTCACCCTGAGCTAATATCTGTGGCCAGTGTTCCTCTATTTTGTATGTGGGTCACTGCCACAGCATGGCTGATGAGTGGTGTAGGTCCACAACTGGGATCCAAACCCGCGAACCCCAGGCCACCAAAGTGGAGCACACCGAACTTAACCACTAGGTCATGGGGCCGGCCCCTTAGGGAACCTTTTTAAATTCAAAAAATATCATCTGGATTAATCATAGATATGACCTTGAAATTAGATTGGTTTAAAGAATATTACAACCAAAGACAGAGATCCAGCATCACTGCTGGGATGCATCTCCAGTTGGAGTGGCCAAGCCCCATCCCACAGAAACGCTGTCACCTCCACGGGCCTCAGCTCAATTATCCCAGGAAATCCTGGTGAGCTGCTAAGAAGAGACACAAGCGTGTTGGAAATGCTGTCAGGCTCTTTTCAATCCCCTCCCTCTATCTCCTTCTTTATCTTTAAAAGGAAATAGTTATGGAGGAGAAGAGGCAGCAGTGCTGTGAAGAACCAAGCAATAGACTGAAGTCAAGGCACATCTCCACTAACAACAGTCTGGGGTCGTCGCAAAACAGGTTACCTCTTTCACAAGTTAGTTACTTCCACCTCCCTCATCTACAAACATAAGAGGCTGGACAGATCCCCAAGGCCTCTTCCCGTTCCCAAACCCTGTAATTCAGACTGCCCATAAACAATAAATGGAACTCTGGGATGTTCAATTTCTAAAGTCAAGTTGTAAAGGGTATAGACTTTTTCATTAACAAATGCCAGAAGCTGTGCGGAGCTTTGTGGGTGCTCAATAAATATTAAACAATCAATTTTATCTTTCATCTGCAAAATGGGGTGAGTAATGCTGACTTGTCTCACAGCATTTTGTGTGAGAAGTAATAAATGAGAAGAAAGCACTTTTCAGATAATGACGTAATTCGAATAAGCTGCTTTAATAGGTCTGCGGTCTAGCTAGATGATGCAGGAATAAAGTGTCTTTTTTATTATTACGTATGTGCAATACAGCAGTCTTTTCATCTGTTTGAGAAGAAACAGTCATTATCCTTGCTTATCACCAAAAAGTCAGCCTGAGTCATTTCTGTGCAAATGGAATTTTTCGTGTGATTTTAACATTTATCACTTTTAACAAAATGCAGCTTTTATCTTTACCTGATATGAAAGTGGAATCATATATTGATTTAAATAGTTTAATGAGGCATTCCATTGGCATTATACTATTCTGCCCAAAGAAAATGCTTTTTGAAATGACTGATAAGCTGCACAAACGAGAAAATTGTAAATTTAATAGTCCTCCTACACAAAAATAATACAATTCAGGAATTGTTACTAAGGAAAATGGTGTATTGCATTCCAGTTTCCTGGAGATTTCCACACTATGTTCTTTTTTTATGTTTATGTTCAATAAATGATATATGCTATATTTTTTACAGTGTTTCAACAAAAGGCAGCCAGAAGACAATCTGATGGTGACAAGTTCTATGGTCCTAAGAGACAAGGTACTGACATGAACTTCAGTTTATTTAATAATCTCTAAGTAAGATTTAAAGAAGTCTAATGAATGCTGAATAAAGTCTCCTGGGATAGAAGTAAATAATTGTGTACTTGATTAATTTGACTCTTAAGTTAGTGTCTTACTCAAATATAATTTTGCTGTAATAAGATTATGTAAGAAAATTATTTTAATTAACAAAGGCAAGAAATGGGCTCATGAGAATATTTGTGGTGATGTTGATGCCATTATCAGGGCTGTAGGACAATGAGGTAAGACACATTCTCCAGCATGCAGCAGAGACCAGGCTTTTGTAAACCTTTAGAGAGAAGCCTCTGGAAATTAACTTGATGGGAGGGGCAGGTGATTGATTCCCCAGTGAAGGGGGCCTGGGCTTTCTGTGCTCCATTGAACTCCAATCAAAGACTGGACCCTGTTCTCACTATTCTCTTGCCTTCAGCACTTGATCCAACATTTCTGAACAATTATCTGTCATGCAGAGAAGAGCTGAAAACTGTGGCGACAGGGACATCTCACACAGGAGGAGTATTTTCCTTTTGCTCTACAAGGAGGCAGCTGCCTCCACTTTTGCCTGACACACTTAGTTCCTATTGAAAAGAGAAACTCTAGCAGGTTATTTATTATGAATTTTTTTCCTGATAATAAGGCCTTGGTTAAAGTTCAAAACTGAAAAATGTAAAGGTGGCAGAGGTGGGGGGTCACACTGGCTGGCCCTGATAATCAATGAGCATGTACAGATGCTTTTAACCTCAACGCAGCATTGAAATAGCTTCAGTCCAAAATAATATTACCTTGAAATTGTTACCAGTAAATTATTGAAACAGACGTTAAAATAAAAGCAGGAAATTATTTCACAGCAGCCAGTAAACACTCCCACAGTCGGTCTCCTCTTGTGCCCTTCTGGAGATGGATGGGTACTGATTGCACCAACTTCTAACCCCCGCTGAGCTATTAAATACAGAGCCTCAGTGGACCTGCTCAGAAAATGCCATGGATCGTCCTCCAAACAAAGGTGTGTCCTTGAATGATGATCTTTGCCCATCACCTCAAGTGGCACTTCCCACGGCAGCGAGCTTGTACTTAGATCATTCTTCCAATTAAGTACACCAATTTGAATGCCCGTCTCCCATGAATCACTTGGATATACTGCTTATAAATTTACATGCAAAAAACTCTCTTTATTTGATAATTTTTCATTTTTGGTGATTTCATATTTTGGGGGGAAGGATATATCTTTTTAAGTCTACTATTACCCTCCCACTGTGCCTTTAGCTCTCTCAGGAAATAAATGCAGAACTCCATATGAGATCATTGTACAATTAGGATCAAACAGTTACTGGAGAATTAAACAAAGTAGAAAAGATTATTCCTATCTCAACTCCCCCACATACCTCACAGAGCTTTGGAAAGAATAAAGAGAAGGAATGCTTTGAGCATTTGGGGAAAAAATTTCCCTGAAACATTTTTTATAAATTATTGTTATATTTTAATTAAACTCTGTTAGAATTAAGGGGAAAATGTGAAGAAGGCCACAGGAGGTGAAGGAAGGTGACAAGTAGCAAGTGTGGTGAAGAGGTCCTTGGAATTCTTGACCTTGGTGATTATCCTTCTGAGTGTCCCACAGAGAGTAATACCAGGAAAGGTTGCTAGTATCCGTGAAGACAGATGATCATTCTACCATAGCTATAGAAATAGTCCCTTCTGTGCCCAGGAAAAATGGGAAGGGGGGATGGCGGAAGAAAACAAGGACCTAATTATAAAATATTCTATTGGATTGATGTCTGTCCATGTCCTGTTACCTAATTTGCTTCATCAAAGTCAATGATCACTAGATGTTTAAAACTCTTTGTGGGCTCGGACACTGAAAATTTTGATCAAATTGTGTATGAATTTTTTTCTCTCTAGATACTTAAAGCCAACTTATTGGTGATGTTTTTGATCAGTCACCTTAGAGCCATTTCCCTAGGTCCCTTTAACCCTGGACATCAGTAATTCAGCAGGATGGAAAAGAATATTGTTCTATTTGCAAGGACCAAAGGAACATTAAATCTTATGAAATGTTAAAAAACCTCCTGGGTGACTATGTAATCTGCAGGGAAATCAGAATCTATCATGAGGAAAAAAACATAATTAAGAATAATTGGGAAGATTTTGAAATAAAAGAATTAAGTACCTACAAGGGCTTACTCCATCCAACCATTCTTCTCTAAACTTTTTCAGATATTTGTGATCATCCAGTCCATGGGACATACTAGGCAATCAAAACTGCTTATTCCTGAATTAACGTATGCTATTCAAATATCCTGGAATTTCATGGTGTAATAGGAAAAGCAGTACATACTTCACCAATGATAATCTCTTTATTTGGTAGAGAAAAAAAAGGACCTTTTAGGAAATGTTTGTCAGAGTCAAGATTTTCTGGGCCGGCCCCGTGGCTTAGCGGTTAAGTGCGCGCACTCCACTGCTGGCGGCCCGGGTTCGGACCCCGGGCGCGCACCAACGCACCGCTTCTCCGGCCATGCTGAGGCTGCGTCCCACATACAGCAACTAGAAGGATGTGCAACTATGACATACAACTATCTACTGGGGCTTTGGGGGGAAAAATAAATAAATAAATAAATAAATAAATAAATAAATAAAATTATAAAAAAAGATTTTGTAAAAGGACTAGACACATTCTCTAAAGAAGGTTAAAGAAATTATTTAATCCTTCCACTATAGGCTGGAAGGAAAAGGGATTATGAGCGCCAACTCTTTTCCCACTGAAAGCATAAGCGTTTCAGACGCCCTACCTTCAAGGCTGCCAAGGGGTTGCCAGGAAGTTACGTTATTGCTAAGTGGAGAAGTTTTCCTGAGGAACAGAAAAATAATTAATTGGCACCATTTCCATGGAAACTCAACAGATTTCTTCAACTCAATTTTCACATCTTGAAAAATATAAGGAAAATACTGAGGACTTTGGATCACAAATAAAAGTTTCCATCAAAATATAGTTTTAAAATCGATTTTCCCAAGTTAGTTTTGAATTCAGAAAATGCTGAAGTGCTGTCATAGAATGCGGTGCTGCTGCACCTTCACTCCCTTCCCAAAGGCGAGCCTCATGGGGTAGGCACAAGTCTGTCCTTCAATGCTGCAAGCCAGAGGACAGAGTTCTGTCAGTGGGTTTGCAGTTAATCTGAGTCACATTAACCAAGCTCACAGAGGACTGATTTATAACTCCCAATTCCAATCAATTAAATCCATATGAGGGCAAGATTCCTTCTTGGTGACTAGAATGCTTGCATTCATTAGGCTTCTGCCAGATAATAAAGTTTCTATAAAAAATAATTAGTGGGGCCGGCCCGTGGCTTAGCGGTTAAGTGCACCCACTCTGCTACTGGCGGCCGGGGTTCGGATGCCGGGCGCGCACCAACACTGCTTCTCCGGCCATGCTGAGGCCGCGTCCCACATACAGCAACTAGAAGGATGTGCAACTATGACATACAACTATCTACTGGGGCTTTGGGGGAAAAAAAAACGGAGTATTGGCAATAGATGTTAGCTCAGAGCCAGTCTTCTTCAGCAAAAAGAGGAGGATTAGCATGAATGTTAGCTCAGGGCTGATCTTCCTCACAAAAAAAATAAATAAAATAATTATTAGTAATGATAAAACTACTAGGTGAACAGGATCAAGTCAAAGGGCAATGGAGGAATGTAAGGGCTGCTTCTTCAAGGACATGAAACTATCTCGTTAATTTTCCCTGCCTCCTCAAATCATGTAATAAAATAGCCTAGGGTCAAGTTCGCTCATTCTGCCAGACCTGTTACATCTTTTTCCCGGATTATGCCGGGGGGCCTTTTCTATTCTCACCAGAATCCTCTCCATTTGATTAACAGTCTCACCTCAGACATGAGACACGGCAACTGATGGGGCTCAGGATTCTCACAGGCAGCCTGCTGGCATCACGGCCGCACCACAGATCTGCTCCGCCACAGTTACATGACGAATCTCAAGGACGCGGTATTGCTGTCTCTCCGAGGAGGCAAACTATCTATGTGAGGGGTGGGGTTAGGTAGAAGCTAGAAGGAGCAATCCCACTCTAACCACTGCCTACGCCAGCGACTCCCAACCCCAGAGGAACATAAGAATTGTTTGCAGAGCTTCTAAAATGTGGTTGTCTAAGGCCTCCCTCAGACAGAGACTAAACGTGGAACACGTGAAAATAGTAAGAATCTCAAAACCAACACACAGAAAACAAAATTGAACCAAAAGAAACTGTGTTTTGGAGGCCAGATTATGGTCAAATCTGGCCTCTAAATATGTTATATTTCAATAATAATCTGCACAATATAATTTAAATTTTTGCCATGTTTAAACCATATTTAAAGCCATGTTTCATGTAAAAATTCAAATCTCCAGCCACTTCCTATTATATAATTGTGTCATTTGCTATAAATAATTTTTACTATTATCATTTGTTATCATACTTTCTATGTTGTTTTCCTATATTCGAAACACATTTCTCTAAACCCATAATTTTCTCAAAAGTGGGAAAATTAAAATATATATCAAGAAAATCATGTAATCAAGAAAAACATGAACGAGAGCATATTTATTTGTGGTAATGAAGACTGTTCGCATATTTTCATAAGAGGCACTCGCTCTCTCTGCTCAGTAATTCTGTCTGCCAGGCCCCGTAGGCTCCCGAGTGCACAGCCCCTGCTATAGTCCCTGCCACCCCGTTCTTCACTGCAACTGCGCAAATCCTCATTGGCTGGTCTTTTCGGGGGGCGCGCATGCTCGTGGGAAAGAGAGAGTCAGGGAACATATCTTATGTGTGTTCTCCAAGTGCCCAGCGCTGCATCAGTTTGATATATGTTAAATAATAAAATTTTCTATAAGTGGGAGACCTGGGGAAATGTGGATGGTATTACTCTTATGTGGAGAAAAGAGAATGCTTGTCTCTGAGGTATTTTCATCAGGCTGTTTTTGCCAGTACTGGATATATTAAGAAGAAAAGAGGGAAAATTATCAAAACGTGGTCATTTGTACTCCATAAAAGAATAATGGCCTTTTCAGTATAACTTATATTTCCATTTGTCATATTGCTCGTGAAAGTTTTTTTGTTAAAACCATACCTGGAAAAGCTTGTGTAATAGCTGAGTTCGTGTCTAAAATAGTGATGTATCAACAGTCCACAGTGCAGCCTCTCGGAAATACTTGTGAAGGCAAGGCATCAGAAAGATGGAATCCTTAATAATAGTGTAAACAAAGACTGGGAAAAAGCTAATGCTAGAATCGGGGACTAATTCCAATTACTTCTAAGGTTGACAAAAGGGAGTTGAAATAAATAAAATCAGTAGTCCAGCCACTGACCCCAGCTCCACTACACAAATGCTAATTTTTAAAAGTGCTCGCCATTCTAGCTCTGATCTTTCTATACACACGTAGAAAGTGAAGAGGAGGGATTTGGTGTTACACTTTGCATCCTGAGACCCTCAAGTAAAGGTCTGTAATGCGGGGTGGGAGGAGCAAGAGGAATCCCGTTGTAATTTATGCAGTGCTTTATGTATTTTACTCAGTGCTTGCTGGCCTATCGGCACGTAGTACCGAAGCACCGAGTCCCGCCCTCTGTGACAGCCCCACGAGACACACGTGCCACCCCAGCTCTGGAGTTGTGAACTCTTCCTATCAAAATCCTCCACAGTCTGAGAGCAGAGAGCAAAATTTGATCTGAACCCAAGGAGTACAGCAAAGGAGAAATAAACACCAAATCTCTTGGTGAACGTGATTTTATAAACGTGTTCTCTTTCAAGGACTGAAAAAAAGAACAAGTAAATAATATGAGAACTTCAAAATCCACTCCAAAAGGAAAGGAGGGAGAATTTCATCATGAAGATTCAGGACAATTTTACTTCTGTAAATGATCTATTTAATGAGTAAGGTTGTCATATATCTTCCCAAAAAGCACTAAGGTAAAAACATGGAGATAATGGGAAAGACACACATGCATAATAAGAACATTTTGACTAACAATTTGTAATTGTTTAAATCTGAAGTTTTTTACAAATATTTTAACTTTTTAGAAAAAGTTATAAGGCTGTAACTGTAAAGAAGTATGAGTTATTTTGAATTTTGTTAAATTTAAGCTAAGCTACTCAACTTTCAGGTTCAGTACTAGACACCTGTCGACAATATACAGGAGCCAAAAAAGAAAATTTCAGAAAATTGTGAATTCATAAACAAATTGAAAACATAGAGAAGAAACAGCAGCAGAAAGTTAGGGGTCGAAGTCAGGCTGAGATGAAAACAAAACAGGTGCAAGACGTTTTAGGCGAGATGACAGGATGAGATGAAGCATGTGACATGAGGAGAAGGGATCAAGTGACAAGAGGAAGTATGGTAAAAATAAAATAAACTTGGAAGCTAAAATTTCAATAGCCAGTTAAAATCCCCATTGGTCACGATCAAAAGGACTGACAGTAGGTAAAGTCAATTATTGAAGTCGAGAACATAATTGGAGAAGGGTGTGTTCTGAATTCGTGGAAAGACCCAAAACAATCAGAAGATATGGAGAACAGAGGTTCAACTCATGTATAACAGGTGTTTTCAAACTAGGACAGAAGATACAATCAATGCCATAGCTAAACAAAGCTTTGGAGAACAGGGGGTGGGGGAAATAAGCAGACTGTGTGGGCTCACTGTCATCCAGAAAAATAAGGAAATATACTCACAGTTCAAAGCTCCCTAGCAAATCCTTATAATTACAAAGATGAAGAAACAATCCTAAAGTATTGAGGGACTATTTAACTTAGATTGTCTATTAAAAAATCAAAATCAGTTTTAAAAATTGGACAATCTATATAACAAAAATTTGAGATATTGGACTACACAGTTTATTGGAAAAAATTGCAACTCAAAAAGTTTATCTTTAGTCTGGTATTTTTTCATGTAAGAAGAAAACAATATGTATAGCTTTTGGATATCCAAGGTTCTAGAAAAGATAACATTTCTATGTCATCATGAAAGTATTACTCAAAAAACATTCTAAGAAAATGAGAGATTAATCAAAATAAAAAGCTCAAAAAGAAGTTATGATATTAAAGAATTTGTAGTGAATAATGAAGTCAATAAAATGGAACTAAATTTAAATAATGATTGTAAATTTATTTATAAAACATGTGAATGTAAAATATGGTGATAAAAAATACGTAGTGCAACAAATCATAATTTTATTGCAATAATATGGGCCCAATGCTCAAATAATTTAAAAATGTCTAGAAACTAGAATGAAATGAAATCATGCGCTTTCATTCGTGAATTTACTAATCAAAAAATATAAGGTAAAAAATATCTCTGAAATTTAAAAAGTAACCATTATTTAAAAATAAACAAAATATGTACTTTCCAAATCACTTAATATTGATATGATAAATATAATAATATACATATAGCCTTTATAAGAAAAGTCAGAAACTAAAAGTAAAGGCAAAAAGAAAAAAAGTATGCAAAAAAGATTGTGTATAAGGACAACACTTATGACAATACACATGTCAGTTAAGCACCCACAGAGCAATAACCATCACTGAGGACAAATAACACTGTGCTGAGCATTTATGTAAGCTAGCTCATCAAGTCCTCACAGCTACCCTATGAGGTAGATATTATTATCATTTTTAAGATGCATTGGTTATGTGTAACCAAGGTCACAGAACTAATAAGTGGTAGAAGTGAAATTTGAATTCGGTTCTGTTTTGCTTTGAAGCCCATGTTTGCATTCTCCTACCACACTGTCCCTCCAGCTCATCATCAATAACAACAGCTCTCTTTATGACTTCCTGGGCTTTTGCACAAGCCAGGACACCACAGAGCATGTGACCCACATTAGCTCTTTTAACCCTTGCAACAACCCAGTAAGAAAGACAATATTTATCTTCATTTTCTAGACCAAGAAACTAAAGTTTACAAAGATGGGAGGAGACAGAGCTGAGATTTGTCCCCCTGCCTGCCTGGTTTCAAATGCTGTGTTATATATTCTCTTTTATAAAAGGCACAGACTCAAATTTGGATAAAAGACAAAATCAAACTATATTTTGCTTTAAAAAGATATATGGCAAAAAAATACTAAAGAAAAGTTGAAAATTAATAGTGAATAATGATGGCTAAAAGAAACAGAAATAAAGAAGTTGTTTTAATCTTAATTTTAGAAAAAATAGAATTCAAGGCAAAAGTATTAATTAGACAAACAAAATCATTTTATTTATTTAAATTCTAAAATCCAAATAAAAGCATGTCATTTCTGTACTTTCATGTGGCAAATATTAAAGCATTAAAATAATTAATGTGGTAAAATAAAAGAATCTGACAAAACCACAGTAGTAGTGATAAGTTATGAATATTTTGAATTTTTGACTGATAAAGTAGTAAAATATAAAAAAATTAAAAGGAGTATATAAATTAGGATAATGTAAGTTTTTACTTTATGGAATATATATTTTTCAAGATTCCATAATTGATAATATAATAATATGATAGCCTATTGAAAAAATCTCAATAAAAATATGACCTATTCAACCCACTGTCTGATCTCAATACAATATGTAAAGAATTAATAGAAATTTAAACAATAAAAACAACTAAGAAAATTCTGAAAAACTCTGAAGGCAAAGAGAAAATTAAAACATAATTGACTGCTTAGAAAACAGCCCTACAAACTGTCTCTATAAATAGACCGAACTTCAGAGCCTTAGAGCTTCAGTTATTAAACAAGGGAAGGAAAACAAAGGAACTAGACACTGGAGTAGAAAATTATGGAACAAAAGCCAAGGAAATAGATCTAATAAAAGTTGAAAATTATATTTAGAATTTAAAGAATTCACAGATGTGAAAACACAAGAAATGTTGACTGATTCTAAAAGTTTATTTTTAAAAAGAGTAAACTGGCAAATCTAGAGAGAACACCAATAAGATAATCAGTCATGAGAAGATGGCAGTATACAGACTCAGAGGAATTTTTTTATTTTCTGGTATATAAAAGTATATGACTTTCTAAACAGAAATACTAATTAACAAAATTATGCCCAGTGATAATGATGTGTCAATGTAGGTTCATCAGTTGTAGCAAATGTACCGCTCTGGTGGAAGATGTTGATAATGGGGAAGGCTACTCATGTGTGGGTGAGGGGGTATATGGGAAATCTCTGTACCTTCTGCTCAGTTTTACTGCAAACTTAAAACTGACCAAAAAAATAAAGTTTATTAAAAAAATAAACTCAAATTATAAAAACAATTGTCAGATGATAAAAGGAGTTTAAAAAATATTACTAGACTAATAACTAAGAAATGTTTGCATAAGTTTTAACTCAAAAGATAACCAGGGACAAGTTTTGCCACTGAGTTATTTCAAACTCAGGTAAAAGAGAATTTTTATGTTATATGAACCATCCCATGGAGTTGAAATATTAATGTAATGTGCTAGTTATTTCATTAAGAAAAAATACATGATAATCTCAGTTAATGATGAAAAAGACATAAATCATTATCGTTCATCTATTCATTATTTTTAAAAATTTTACAAAATAAGAAAGAGGATAGTTTCTCAACATGGTCAAGAATTTCTTACTAGTTCAAGAGTAGAGCTACTCCTCTTAAGGCTAGGAACAAGATGAGGATGCTTATTATCAAGATTTGTACTTACCGTTATTCTGGAAAGTTCTAGCAACTGGAATAACTTATGAATCTGAAATAAAAAGGGTACCTATTGAGAAGAAGATAACTTTTCATTATTTTTAGATGATATACATATGTGCCTAGAAAGCCTGAGAGAATCAACTATAAGAGTCTTAAAAATTACTTAGAACAGTTGAATATAATTCAGAAACAATTTGCTTTTTTATGTACCAGCAATATTAGTTTGGAGACATCATGAAAGAAAAGAACTTATTCACTGTACATTGAAAACACAAAAAGTTCCTATTAAAAAGAGAGAGGCACACCATTCTCCTGCGTGGGTAGATTAAATAGTCTAAATTCTTCCTAAAATAATTTATAGATTTAAGGAAATCAATCTGAAAGTTCTTTTTTCCTTTGGAGAGAGAGACAACAATTTGGAATAACGCTTCTAAATTCATGAAGAAGATAAATAAATAAGAAGACCTGAAATCAGGCGAGTATTTCAGAAAATAAGAAGATGAAGAAGGCGCCACTGGCCATATATGTTATTCAAGTCTGTCAGCTATGCAGTGGTTAAAGCTGTAGTGCTTAACATTGTATTCACATAGGAATCACTAGCAGTGAAAAAAAGGGTTATATTGTAAAATTATTAGAATTTTTGCACTTTTTTTACATGAATGATACAAAATATTATCAAAAGTGCAATAAGGCATTTTCTCATCCTCCTGGTGAGAGCGTACGTGACAACACACTTCCAGGAAAGGGGATTGGCACTAAGTATCAATAGCCTAAAAAGTGTTCATACTCAAAAATTGCACTTTTAGGAGTCTATCCTGAGAAAGTAAACAGCAATACAGCCAATGACTTATGTTAAAGACTTTTAAGCACCAATAGTATATAATTGTGGGGAAAAAATGGAAGCAATAAAAAATCGCCAACAGTAGGAGAAGGGTTAAATACTTTATTGAATATACAGATTTAGGAATATGATGCAGCCACTAAAACTCATGTTTCAAAGAATATTTAATGGCATGAAACATTCTTAGGCTATATGAATAAGAGAAAAGAGCAGGAAACATATCAGTATAAACCCCATTCAGGAAAGAAAGCAAGATACACTTAAAACGGAGAAACACCAAAATGTTAAGTCCTTATTTCTGAAGAGTGTACTAGTGAGTGACAGTCACTTTGTTTTTCAGTGCTCTTCTGTATTTTCTAGGTAGTGGGGAAAAATCATGTTCTAAATCCACAACAATTAACGTGAAATGGCAAAGAATACACTTTTGATGAAAGAATTATTCTGACACTTGTCGAAATAGTAAGGCTGACTTTACTGAGGGGACCATAGCGATAAGTGTAGGGACGACTGCAGTGGGGTTTTGCAGTGGGGAGGAGAGATTGGTCTCAACTCCGAATACAACAAGGAGAAGTGGGAATTTAGAGCCGAGGAGCAGAGTGTTGGGGAGGGGCGAGGAGTGGATGGAAAATTACTAAGAGAAAACATCAGAGGTCAGAGGATTCTGGGAAACTGGCCTCACAGGTTTGCTGCTGCAGTCAGGCCAAGGTGATCTGACTCCGCGTGTGAGATGAGGGAAGAGGAGAGCCCAACCGTATATTGAGAGTGATCAGATATCCGGGGGTGGCGGGGTGGGGGTGGTGGTTCTGGCTAAACTAACTTCGCAGGATGCTTGTAAAAACTGAGCAAGGCAAAGACAGACGTGGAGGTACAAAAGGCGAGGCCTGGTTGGGAAGAGGCCTCAGAGGGGCCTGACTAAAGTGCAGTCAAGGAGAGACTATGAATATGCAGCCCTAAGTCAAGGAGATGTGGGTACTTTGCTTGGAACTTACAAATAAATCAACACTCCAAGTATCTCCTAATTTTCCCATGTGGCCCTGAGCTTGTTTTCCTGCCAATTCTCTAGCTATAGAACAAAAAAACAAACTTCAGATTTAAATCTTGGTCACTGGTTTGTTAAGTTCTATTACTGACAAGTTCTTTCCAATTGCTCACTAAACAGTTTGGTGAGATGGTGCGGCATGGTACGGCATGGTTGGAGTGGTGTGTATCCCATGGGGAAACCTATTAGCAAAGTGGGAGAAGTGTTCATATTGTAAAAACAATATGGTATTGTTATAGAAAGTCGGAAATTAGAAAAAAGTCATCACCTCTGATGCCATCACAACAGAACCACTTGTATGATCTTACAAATTCCCCTCCATGCGTCGTTATGTGTACATTTATAGCATTAAAATGTTACTGTATACACAATTTTGTATCCTGCTTTTGTATTTGTCATATATAAAAAGCACTGTCTATGTTGCCACATGGTCATTTTAATTATTGTTAGTATTTTAATGACCACCTAATATTTATTAAGTAAATATTTTATATTTTAAATTCCATGTTCTTGGGCAATCAAGTTCTTCCGTTCTAAATTTTCAGTAAAAACTATTCTTCTAGCCAGTCACTCAGTGATAGAAAGAATTTTCATGAAAAGCTCAATTCACTTTCTTGCCTAATCTGTAGATTCATATACTCACCACTACAGGTTGCTTGATGTTTGTGTGACCAATATTTGTTCAAATGGAAAATCTTGTAAACACAAATTGATCCAAAAGAACTACAACTTTAGGGGCCGGCGCAGTGGTTAAGTGCACGCGCTCTGCTTCTGCGGCCCGAGTGTTCACAGCTTTGGATCTCGGGCGCGCTCCATTGCACGGCTTGTCAAGCCATGCTGTGGCGGCATCCCGTATACAGTGGAGAAACATGGGCACGGATGTTAGCCCAGGGCCGGTCTTCCTCGGCAAATGAGGAGGATTGGCATGGATGTTAGCTCAGGGCTGATCTTCCTCACACATAAAAAAACTACAACTTCAGAAACTATAGTTTGTCTTGAAGCTTTTACAATAAGAGACCAAGAATCTGCAATATATACAGTTAGCAGTCTGACAAATGCTCTCCAATGAAAATTATGTTAAACTCATACTAACCCTTTGAAAATAAACTAATAATAAATGTTAAATTGGGGAAGAAGGAAAACAATCCTTCCACTCCCCCATAAAATAGTAATCTAAATGCAACAAAGCAATTTTGCACACCCTACTAAAAATTACAGGTTGCAGGTTTCGGTTTGACTAGTCTGCCCTTGGGAGGAAAGGTGGCAAAGTGCCTAAATTATTTTCCTTTGCACCGTGTCATGCCTAATAGTAGTTTATGAAGACAATTTGCTTTAATCTTTTTGGTGTGAAAAAAAGAAGCGAAAGCAGATGTCTGTAAAATTAGTCTAGTTGTAAACGACTCAGTTTCAGGACTTGATCA
The DNA here is from genome assembly GCF_057802395.1 of Ceratotherium simum simum. Lineage (NCBI taxonomy): Eukaryota > Metazoa > Chordata > Mammalia > Perissodactyla > Rhinocerotidae > Ceratotherium > Ceratotherium simum. The sequence continues at coordinate 84,747,740 of NC_141907.1, forward strand.
GTCTAGAACTTCTGCTGCTCCTAACTTTTGTTCTTCTGTTCTTTCTGCACAACCACACAAGGCTGAACTCCATCGCTCCCCAAAAAGTCATCTTACTTATATTTTAGTAGCTAGAATTTGAAATATGAAGCGGTAACTGAAATGAATATTATTAAAAAGATTCAGTATTTTTTTAATTCAGCTAAACCTGTACATATAGGAAAACGGAAGCTGGTGCAGTTTTCTGGGAAGACTTTCCTTGAGACAACTTCCACAGAAGCAGAAAATCCAGCTGCATGGGTTATTTGAGATAAAAATGGGTTCACACTTAGGCAAAGAGAGGACAGAAGTGAGGTGCAGGTTCATGACATAGCTGTTAACTGGTGATGCTACCCCTCCACGCTGGCAGGAATGGCACCCAGAATCCTACTGTAGATGCACTGCAGGAATGAGTTGGAGTGTGGAGGCCAGTGAGAAGCGAGTGGTGTAAGAAGCAAGATCTCGATGATTACCTGTGCTGTGCGCTTCTGACCCAGGGAGCCTCGGGCTGCCTTGTGCTTCTCCCATTCCCCTGGGATTTCACGCTCCATCATCCCTGAAGGAAAAGATTTAGAGTATAGAATCTGTTGACATCTTGTTCATTCTAGGAGAGTAGGACTTCTGAAGAGAAAAGACAAGCCAAAAAAGCCCAGTGAGAATCAGGCCAATTGGCCACGGAGCAGTTTTGTGTGCGTGTGAGTCTTTTCCGAAAGGACCCCCTCTGTGTCCCTGCTCCAAGGTTCACTGCTAGAGTCCTTCTCAAAACTGAGAGGGACAGGAGAGATCATGCCAAGATAGCCGTGAGGCTCAAGTCCCCTTAAATACTTAAAACCTGCTGTCGAGTACTTGAAACTTCCCTTTTCCAGACTGTTCCTAACACGATCAACGAATCCGTATTATTCTAGAATTTGAATGCCCTCCCGGTTTCCCAAATCCTTGTCAGTCTGGTCCAGATACAGTCTAGTAGATCTATCCATTCCTTGAAGAAGGGCTCCCAGGAGTGAGCGAGTTCCCCAGGGACAGCTCACTAGTACACAGTGGGGCAAGAACACGATTCTCTCCTTCTAGACTCTATGGGCATATTTAGATGCGATGGAGCATAAGACATGTGCTGCTCTTGAGTGACCCAGTCCCTCCCGAGATAATCCAGTGAGTGTCTTGGACTTGATAGAAATATATAAATGAGAAGGTACAAACTCAAATGAGTTCTGCCTCCAGGCAGGTAGCACAAGTGTGACATCCTCCATGACTAGAAGGAGTGACAGGGATTGGGGCAGCCTGGAGCACACATAGCGTCCCTAAAGGCATACAGGTTCACTTATGTCTTTAAAGACCATGTGGGACCGAAAAAAACACTGAATTCACCCGTGGTCTGCAATTTGTTAGCACTGTACCTCAGGCCAGTCTCTGGTGTGACATTAACAGCCACACGTGGGAAATCGGACCTTCTAGCGCTCTTATTGTGCTAACCAAATAACACATGGTGTGCTCCAAAATAAACTTTTTTGAAAAGGAAGCAGTTCACTACCAAATGACCAGCAATTATTTATTTTAAATCTTTCAGGAATAAATTTTCAAATAATCCTAAACCTCTTGTGACATTCGGATGTTGGTTGAGATCTCTTCCCAAAACTAGAGAGATTATGTTTATTCCACAAAAATATTTGCTATTAATAATAATGTTAATATTGATTTACCTTTGTATTTGGCAGGCGCTTTGCTAAGTATTTTGTGTGCGTGAATGAAAGTAATCCTCAGAGAAAGAACATGACATTGGCACTTCCCACAATGAGTGTGGTTCAGAATCTTTGCTGTTGTTCTTTCCCTCTCATCCCTGTGTGTTTTCAGTGATGACGCTCTTTACCAATAACACTAGTGCCAGGAACCAGAATCCTTGGAAAGAAATTCATTAAAAAAATTGTACCGATTTATTCTGTAACTGCTCATAGACCGATTAGAACAAGAAACTCAAACTGCTTATGTTTAGAGTGCTTTTCTCTCCAGTTGTCACATGTTGACTTGTGATTGCAATACCCTTCCCTCACGTTGTAGACAGAGCTGCTCGGGCGGAGAGTCAAGCCTTTTCCACTGCGAGGGGCTGCCTGGCTGTGGGGCAGGAAGAGCTCATCCTCCTGCAGGAGAAGGTCAAGAATGGGAAGCTGTCTGTGGACGAAGCTCTGGAGAAATTTAAACAATGGCAGATTGGAAAGACTGGCCTGGAAATGATTCAGCAGGTAATACTGACCCCATCCCTTCTGGAACACTCGCTAAGCTCCTAGCCTCCTTGTAAATGTTTAGTCTTCACCAGAAATACAGGTAACTGTTCTTTTGTTTTTAATTAGCCACAGGAAAAAAAAAAAAAAAAGATGTTTTCAAACTACCAATTAGAAGTTTGAAACTATGCAGTCTTTATGTTTACAAACCTTTGGAGGACTCAATGCTGGGACTTGTGTCTCAGAGCTAACACTTAATCAGCATATAGGGCTGTCCTTAGTACAGTGAATGTTCTGTAAGTCTTACCGCTGAAACTAGGGTGAAGCATCTTTACACTAACCTGTGCTCAGCATTCTGAAGAGTGTGTTATGTAGACCAGGCTTAAAGGGACAAGAAAACGGTTGAAATCATATCCAGCAACAGTCCTAAATGAAATGTAATAAGTTTTATCTTCTCTTCCCCTTAAACTTTGGGGAAAAAAAAAAACTGTATATATATATATATATTTATATACACATATATATAGATGTCAGTCCGGATTTGCAGAGAAATGATGCCAAGAGTATAAACTTCAGATAAGCTTGTCTTCTATAAATATAATTTACATCTGAGAGGGATTAGAGTAGGTGGTTCTGAGATAAGAATGAAAACAAAATATACCACAGACACTCCATGACTTTCCTCAGTGAGGGGATCAGGACCGTGTTCTGTTTATCTCACAGGCCTTCCCACTCCCAAAATATTCCCACAGTGTTTTTCTTCTCGTCACAGAAAGCCCCAGAGCCTTAGAAACCAGTTCTCAGGCAGCTATTTGATTAAATACATTTAATTAGCTAGTTTAGGCCAAAGTATAAATAATCATTAATAGCTTAATATGCTACCATTCCCAAGACATCATTTCTATTTAAAAACAATGCTTAGGAAGACATTTTTAAACAACAGAAAAATTAGTCCCAGTGGTGAAATTTCAAACAATGTGGCATGTAGGCAGGAGACATTTAGGCCGAATGCTCTCCCAGCACATCCAAGGTCACCCCTGGTCAGAAACCGCCTATCTCTTGGGCAGCTCTGGCTGTGGGCTGGTGGCGGGACCTGGTCCAGATTTGGCAGTGTCTAGCAAGAGCAACTATTTGTGCCAAACAAATGCGAAAGCACACTGACTGCGGGGTCCTGCGACTGATCATTGCTCATGATCAGAATTACAGCACTGCTCCTTACTCTGTGCCCAGGCCATCACCATCAGACATCCCTCTTATCCTGAATGGGCAAGATGTGCTCAAGTGCAGACCTACAAATCACTGTCCTAGCAATGCTAGATTATATAAGTTTTGTTGAAATAAGTCAATTGTCCTTCATCCTCCTTAGACCCTTCAATAATAAAGCCTACAATTTAGAGTAATCCAACTGAAATACCTTCTTGGAAATGATTTCACTAGTTGTTTTATTAAACACCTGGTTGTTTCTATTTTCTTTGTGTATGTATATTGAACATTGTTTACAAAGAATTTAAGGTGGACCATACTCACTACAGCAGTCTCCCCTTAGCCGCAGGGAATACGTTCCCAGACCCCCAGTGGATGCCTTAAACCACAGATAGTACCAAACCCTAAATATACTATGTTTTTTCCTATACATGCGTACCTATGATAAAGTTTAATTTATAAATTAGGCACAGTAAGAGATTAACAACAATAACAAAATAGAACAATTATAACAATATACTGTATAAAAGTTACCATAGATCTTAACAACCTCAGCATATGATATTTTTCTTTCCTTATCAAGTCCAGAACTTTCACCATTTCACTTAAAGGAAGTACTTGATGGCTTCTCTTTGCCATATCTGAATTGCCAGCATCAATACTCTTGCACTTTGGGCCATTATTTAAGTAAAATAAGTGTTATTTGTACACAAGCACTTCGCTACCCAACCATGGATCTGATAACCAAGACACTACTAAGTGACTGGGGCGGGTAGCATGTACAGTGTGGATACACTGGACAAAGGGATGATTCACGTCCTGGGAAGAACAGTGTGAAATCTCATCAGCCTACTCAGAACAGTGCGCAATTTAAAACTTATGAATTGTGTATTTCTGGAATTTTCCATTTAATATTTTTGGACTGTGGTTGACTGCAAGGTAACTAAAACTGTGGAAAGCGAAACCGTGGATAAGAGAAAACTACTGTACTTTAAGACTGATCTGACTTATCTAATATATAGGGACAATAGGATAATGAATATGGTTAGTGGTTATGCAAAACAAAACAAAACAAAATTAGCCTGTAAATGCAAGAACAGGCACTAAGTCTACTTTCCGTAAGAGCCAAAAGTTCAATGACTCTGACTGAATACTGTTCGAAGAATCAGTCAGTCCTTTTCCTCTTTTTTCCCAGCTTTATTGAGATATAATTGACATATAACATTGTGTAAATTTAAGGTGTACAAAATGTTGATTTGATACACTTATATATTGCAAAATGCTTACCACCATAGCATTAGCTAACATCTCCATCATGTCATATTAATATGACATTTCTTTTTTGGGGTGAAAGCATTTAATATCTACTCTCTTAGCAACTTTCAAGTATATAATACAATACTGTGTACTGTAATCACCATGCTGTACATTAGATCCCCAGAACTTATTTATCTTATAGCTGGAAGTTTGTATCCTTTGACCAACATCTCCCTTTTTCCCCTTACACCTAGCCCTTGGTAACCACTATTCTACTCTCTGTTTCTATGTGTTTGGCTTTTTCCGATTCCACATATAAATGATATCACATGGTATTTGTCTTTCTGTCTCTGGCTTTTTTCACTTAGCATACTACCCTCAAGGTCCACTCATGTTCTTGTGAATGGCAGGATTTTCTTCTTTATCATGGCTGAACAATATTCCTATCTTCTTTCTATCCTATCACATCTTCTTTATCCATTCATCCATTGACAGACTTCGTTTGTTGTTGTCATGTCTTGGCCATTGTGAATAATACTGCAGTGAACAATATCCTGTTTTCATTTCCTTTGGATATCTACCCAGCAGTGAGATTGCTGGATCATATCGAAGTTCTATTTTTAATTTTTTAAGAAACCTACATACTGTTTTCCATAGTGGCTGCACCAATTTACATTCCCACCAACAGTACACAGGGTTCCCTTTTCTCCACAACCTGCTAACACTTGTTATTTCGTGTCTTTTTTTGATGATAACCATTCTAACAGGTGTGAGGTGAGATCTCATTGTGGTTTTGATTTGCATTTCTTTAATGATTAGTCATACTGAACACCTTTTTATATACCCATTGGCTGTTTGTATGTCTTCTTTGGCAAAATGTCTATTCAGATCCTCTGCTCATTTTTTAACCAGATTATTTGGGTTTTGCTAATGAGTTGTATGAGTTCTTTATATATTTTGGATATTAACCCCTTATCAGATATATGATTTCCAAATAGTTTCTCCTATTCTGTAGGTTGCTTTCTTGGTTTGTTAATTGTTTCTTTTGCTGTGCTTTTAAGTTGATGTAGTCCCACTTGTTTATTTTTGCTTTTGTTGCTTGTGCTTTTGGGTGTCATATCCAAAAAATCGTTGCCAAGACCAATGTCAAGGAGCTTTTTCCCTCTGTTTCCTTAATTGTTCCTTAACATGATGGCCTGGACAACAGTCAAAACAACAAAAAAATGAATACCCTCCCCATTTCCCCAACATATGCACACACACACTCATTCTCATACACTTTTCAATATTACTCTTATAGTTTACAAAAATATTCATTTGTATCCTGAGGATGAATCCATCAGAAATAACTGTGAAGTTATGTTATTATTGACAGAGGTATTATCCTAAGAAAATAAGAGGAAACATATGGCACAAACGTAGAGTTAATAATAGAAGAGTTTCTAGAATAATGAAGATCCGCGTGGAATCGCTGGAGCTGAAGGTGAGAAGTTTGAGGAGATGAAAACCTTGCCTTTCACTCTCCTCACTCCTCACTTGCTCATGATCACTGAGGACCTAAAGAAGAACGTTTGCTCTACTCCTAGGAGACCATCTCTAAGGCAATGAAAACAACTCTCTATTTAGGAAACGTGGTTTCTAGGTTTCAGGGGAAACCCTTAAGGAAAAGCACTACTCTTAGGTTCTCTTCTAAAAGGGGATTTTTTGAATGTTAGCTTGTTTTACATTTTGGTTAGAAAGATAATAGATGTTCATCGTAGAATATTTGGAAAGCAAAGAAGGATCGCAAATGAGCTAAGAAAGGGAATCCAGTTATGTATCATTTACTCCCCTGTCCCTAGTTGTTAGAAGGATTTTGTAGTTCTTAGAAGGAATTCCTAGGAATGTTATCAGATACATACCCAGGTCCTTTACCTGCCACACAAGAGGGGCCAAATAAAAACTGGAATGCCAGGCTTATGGCAAGGAAAGAGTTTTTATTTCGGGTGATGTCAGCCAGGAGACGAGAGCTCTCAAATTCCTCCCGTCTCCCCAAAAGATGGGAGGCAAGGGGTTTTAAAGGTTGTGAGGGAGAGCATGTGCTGGGGTTTTAGGTAGGGGAGGGGGAGCATGTGGACGTGGTGGTTGGCACCTTCCCACCAGCCTGCGTTTGGCCTTGAAGACTGAATTTCTTTCCCTTGACTGTGTGGACTTTTCTGGTTGGTTTTCATCTTCAGCCTGTGTTTGGCCTTGTGAGGCTGAATCTTGATGTCTGGACCTTGATTTCCTGGGAAAGACAGCTCACTCATATACTGAGGAGGGACAGAAAGACCTGGTTAGTTTTAAACAACTGTTGATGATGCTGAATATGCACAGCTGCAGTTAACAAAGCTTATCTCAAAGTTTTTGCTCTCTTCTTCTAGCCGAGGGAAGATTTTTGTAACCTCTTCATGCTTGGTTTCAGGAAGGATGGTGCCCTACAGAGGCTGGAGATGGGTTCAGATACCAACAAATCCCCATCGTGTCACCCTCCTGCTTTTGGATACCAAATAGCCAATGTAGACTCCTCAGGTGTCAGATTGGGAAAACAGCTCCCAAAAGAACTGGGCTCTGGGTTCCAATCCTGACTCTACCCCTTATAACTCTGATTTGGGAGAGTTACTTAACCTTTCTGTACCTCAGTTTTCATATATGTAAAATGAGATGAAGACGTTTTATATATACTTTATGAAGTTGTGAGGATTAAGTAAGATAGTATATGTAAAGTGTCAAGGATGGTGATCGGGATATGGTAAGTAGCAAATTAGTACTAAGTAGTCGGGGGGTACTGGTAGTAGTAGTTGATGTTTTCATCTTGATCCATGACAAATTTGTACACCTTGACTTCTGTTTCCTGGTTGTTTCCTCATTAAGGAAAAACTACGCCAACTACGAGATTGTATTATTGGGAACAGGCCAGAAGAAGAAAATGTCTTTGGTAAGTAAAATTTGCCTGTTATTCAAAAAGGATAGTGATGAAGTGGAAAATACAAGGACTGTGAAGTCACACAGGCCTGAATTCAGATCTACACTTCATCACTTCCAGCTGTGTGACCTGAAGAGTGTCTCAATCCCTGGTGCTGGGGTTCCTTGTCTGAAGAACAGGAATAATTATACATACATCTGGAAGTGGTTGTGTGAGTTAACAAATAAAATACTTTTCACCTACTCTGACCCATAATGAACCTTCAATAAATACTAGTTACTTTCTTTCCTTTGATTTCTTTGTAAGTTGCAAATAAGATAATTCTGCTCCAGTTTTTTTATGAGCCGTTATACAGAGTATTGAATTATTGAGTCATATTTTTTTAATAAAGTAGAATATTCTCAATATAATCACTTCTCACAGTTGTCCACATATGGATCATTTTAAATTGTAAATCTCAGGTTGCTTTCCCCTGCAGCTAGCATGCTTCTTGGCAATGCAGATTCCCCATGCTAATAATTAACAGTTGCTCTCAGAGGAAAAAAAGACCCATTTTAAAGTTAATGCAGACCAAACATTATTAAGATGGTAAATCTTCTCCAAAGATAAACAACACATTATAAAATTGAAAATAAATTATGTTATCATTATCTGACCATTCTTTCTCCAAGTCCCTACGCCTGCACTGATAATTAAAACTAACAACCACTATCAAAGCTTGAAAGTTTCCCTTCCTTCCATTTTCAATAATATTGCATAGCTTTTAGTTAGTGCTTCATGTTGAAATGCACCCTATTAAAATTCATTTTCTTTTCAAATATTGGGCTGTTATCTACTTTTCCGTAGAGAATTCTTTAAGCTCTCTTAGATATGTTTTCTAAAGCAGAAATATACTTTCTAAAATAACTACGGTGATAAACCCAGGACTAATTTGCAGATAACTGAGTTCTACAGTTTTCTATTCTAATGTGGGATAAGATTAAGATTTTGACAAAGTATAAAATTACAAAATATATCAATAATTTTACTAAGGAATATTAACTAGTAGTAGCTAATATTTATTGACTATATACTATACACTTAATATTATCTTATTAATTTCTTACAATAACCCTTTGAGGTAGGCATTAGTCCCAATTTATAAATAAGGAAACTGAGACTCTGAGAAACTAGGAAGCCCAAAGACACACAGATTTGAAACTATAACCTATTTCTGTTTGAATCCAAAGTCCATATACTCTTAATCATTGGTATCTTAATTATGAGTCAACTAGTTCCCCTTCCAACCAAAATGGAATAAGTAGTACCAGACACATCCTCCCATAGCACAAAACACTAACACTGGGCAAAAAGAGGAGGCAACCAATGTGTGGGAGTAGGTAATAGGCAGCCTAAGTCTATAATCCCAGAGACAAAACTTATGAGGAGGCTTTCATGATTGCCCAGGAGACTGATTTCCTGAATACAATCTGTGCAAAGCAAGGCAGTCTTGTTGAAAGGCAAAGATCAAAGTTCAGGGCAGCCAAGGCTGCTGGAATGTATGTGATGGGTCATTGAAGCAGAGGTAACTGTGTAGAAAGGTAGCCTCAGAGGGAGTGAAGGTCTCCACCAGGCTGTGGCTGAGAGACGAGCTGTACATGTGCAGGGCAAGACCGCTCAAGGCATACAAGATAGCAGCTTCTAGGGCACTGAAGGCAGAACAGAGACACTAGAGTTTGAGCAGAGCCAGGAAAAAACTGTACTGGGGATGTTTGAGCTCCTGCCCTGCCAGAGTGGAAAGGTCTCCTTACACTTTCTCAAAATACCTGGCATCTTGCTATGACATCCAAGAGATGTCATGAATAAGGACCGTGACTTAGAGTAAGACCCACTCTAGACCTGCCCTAACAAAGCCTAAAACCAAGCCCCCACAAGATCCACATGGAAGATAGTTTGTAGGCTCAGTCCCACTGAGGGCCTCAGAAAACACCTCAGGCTTTCTATAGGTCAACACTGAAAACAGCATAAAACCAAGCCTACACAAGTTCATGCCAGTAATGAAACTGCCTGCTAAAATTAGAACCTACACTTATTAGAGGAATACTACAGAATCCAGAATACACAACAGATTATCTATAATGTGGAGTATTCAATTTAAAAAAGAAAAAAGAAGATATACAAAGATATAAGAAAATGTAATTCATAGAAAAGAAAAAGAAAGCCATCAATAAAAACTGAACCTGAGATGGTTGATTGCTGATCTAGCAAAGACTTTAAATCAGCTCTTATAAACATAATTAAATTAATGAAAAATATGATTTTAAGGAGTGATTAAATAGGAACTCTCAGAATAAAAACTGAAACTATGTAAAAGAACCAAATGGAAATTATAGAAATTAAAATTACAATAAAAGAAGTGAAAAATTTATCAAATGAGCTTATCAGCAGATTTGGTAAAGCAAAACTAAGAGTTAACAAACTTGAAGATAGATCAAGAGAAATTATCCAATATGATGAACAGGGAGATAAAAAGACTTTGAAAATGAACAGAGCCTCAGGGACATGTAGGACAATATAACACAGTCTAGCATACATGTAATTAGAGTCCCAAAGGAGAAAAGAGTGAGGTTGGGGCAAAACATTTTAAAATAAGTGATGGCTAAAAACTTGATAAATTTAATGTAAACCACCTCCATACAGTTCCAAGAACTTCAAAACACCCCAATTAGCATAACTGTTAAGAGAACTACATCTAGGCAATTTGCAGTCAAAACTACTTCAAGCCAAGGTACAGAGAAATTCTTGAAAGTAGCCAGAGAAAAGAGACACATTACATATAGAGGAAAAAGCATAAGAATATTCTCTATTTCTTATCAGAAACAGTATAATAAATACTAAAGAATGTTATACAGAATAAAGGGGATATTAACAAACAGAAACTCAGAGCCACACCAAGGAATAAAGAATACTGAAAAGTATACAAAACAGGTAGATATAAAATACTATGTTTTCTTTCTTCTCGTAAATTATTTCAAAGACAAGTGTTTAAAGCAAAATAATAACACTTAAGTTGGAGGTTAAAACATATGAAAGAAGGAAAAGATATGAAAACAAACACACAAAGACAGAGGATGCAAATATGTGGAATTATATGGTTGCAAAATGTTTATATGGTGAAGTTCAAAGTATGGAATGTGAAAAATCAGGTATAAAGAAGAGGAATGGATAAGGTGGGAAGTATGAAGGATCAAGTATAAGGCATGAAGCATGAAGAGGTACACTGTGGTCCCTAAATAGACTCTGATAAGTTAAGGATGCATATTTTAGTTATAAAGCAACTGCTAAAAAATAAATAGATATATAAATAAATAAATAGGAAACTAAGAGAGGAAATAAAATAAAATGGAACACTGAAAAGCTATTTGATTCACCAAAACTAAAGCAGGAAAGTAGCAAAAGAGGAACATAAACAAAATGGATAAGTAAAAAACTGAGAACAAGATGGTAGTGTTAAACTGAGCCATATCAATAATTATGTTAAATGTAAATGGGTTAGATACTTCTTCTAAAAGGTAGACATTTTCAGGCAGGATAATAAAGCAATATCCAAATTTATGCTGTCTAAAAGACATTCATTTTAAATATAGGACACAGAATGTTTGAAAGTAAAGGCTGGTAAAGAATTTACCATGCCAACAGTAAGCATAGGAAAGTTGGCATGGCTATATCAACATGAGACAAAATAAATTTCAATACAAAGAGTATTACAAGAGGCTATTACAAAATGATAAAAGGGAAGTTCACTAGGAAGATATAAAAAGCCTAAATATCTGTGTACTTTATGCTGTATATGTAGTTGTTATGCATTTTATCAAAACTCATGAAGCAAAATTTGATAGTACTCAGAGATGTTTTCACCTCTTTTTTAGTAATTGATAGAACAAGTAGACAAAAATCAATAATAATGTAGAAAATCTAAACAACACTATCAACTAACTGGACCTAATAGACACTTACAGAACAAGACATCAAAAAAACTCAGAATACACGTATATTTAAGGTATACATGGAGGGGTCGCCAAGACAGGACACATGCTCAGCTATAAAAAAAAGTTTCAACAAATTTCAAAGGATTGAAATCTTCAGAGCATGTTTTCTGAAAGATATCAGTCTTTTAAAAATCTTACATTCTCTTACCACAACAAAAATAAATTAGCATTTAAGAAATTAGAAATATCTCTCAAAATAGTTAAGAATTAAATACAAGATTTCAAAATAAGCTATGAGTCAAATAAGAAATCACAAGAAAATATTTCAACATAAATGATAATGAAAACAGAACATATCAAAATTGTTAGAATGCAGCTAAAATAGTACTTACAGGTAAACTTATGTCTATAAATGTTATAGTAGAAAAGACAAAAAGCTTAAGATCAATGATCTAAATTTCCACTATGGGAACCAGAAAATGAAAAGCAAACTAAATCTAAAAAGAGGTATGAAGAAGAAATAATAAGGATCAGATCAAAAATCAATGAAAAATGAAAGAGATGAACAATAGTGAAAACCAAAAATTAGTTATTTGAAAACATAACTAAAATTGATAAGCCTGTGACAAAAATGATCATGAAAAAAGAGAAAACAAGAGTTACCTATATCAGGAAAATAAAGTGAGGCTATCACAACAGATCCTACAGATATTAAAAAGATACTAAGAAAATATAATTAACTTTTTGCCAGTACATTTAACAACTTAGACAAAAAGAACAAATTAATTAAAAAAGAAAACTTGCCAAAAGTGACTCAAAAAAAAAACCTATACTTCCCTGAGTGTACCTTTTTGTATAGTTTCTGACTTTTAGAACTTTGTGAATATGAATACATATTCAACAAGCAAAGATGGGGCTGGGAAGGGGGAAAAATGGAACATAAGCAGAAGAAAATGAACCTAGTGGTATTACAAATAAATAACATATTTACACCGACACGAGATAAAAAAAAAAAAACTAACATAAATAAATTTAGAAAACAGTATATTCTGAGGATAAAAATAAAAGAAAAAAACAGTACATGAAAATTGTATTCTATACTCCAGTTAGTAGAGCTTACTTCTCTATAGGGGTATAGTTTAGCAATTTCAAAACTACTTTATGTATGTTCTAGGACTGAGTAAATAAATAAATGTACTATGGATAATGAGAGCCAGGTTTCCTATTGTCAGAGAAAGAAATTACAACTAAGGAAAAAAGAAGGCTAGAATGAATCTTGCTGTGTTGGATTGGAATTGGAGGTTAAAGTATAGCAACTCATGGCTGTTAATATATATTACGGATAGATATAGAAATATAGTTGTATGTGTATGTACATTTCCTTCGCTCTGTCTGCTGAAAGGACTAAGAAGCAATGACAGCCAATGAGCACTTTTAGCACCCAGATGTTAGGTTACAAAAACTAATGGCCAATAAGCATGTGAAAATATGCTCAACACCATTAATCATCAGGAAAATGCAAATTAAACTACAATGAGATACCAATACACAAGTATAATGGCTAAAATTTTAAAATATTGTCAAAATTAGTGATTAGGACATGGAACAACTGGACATGCATTGCATGCATTGCTGATGGGAGTATAAAGTGGTGTGATGACTTTGAAAAAGTTAAGTATGGACTTACTATATGGCCTAGACAATCCACTCCTAGGTATTCTTCCAAGAAAAATGAAAGCGTTGTGTCCATCCAAAGACTTGTTCACAAAAGTTCTTAGCCGTTTCATTTATAATAGCCAAACTGGAAATAATCCAAATGTTCAATAGAAGAATAGATAATTATATTGTGGTATATTCATGCAATGGAATGCTACTCAGCAATAAAAAGGAATACCTACTATCACACACAACAACATGAATGAATCTCGCAGATATTATGCTGAGTGAAAGATACCAGAGACAAAGGCGTACACACTGTAAGATTCCATTTATCTGGAATTCTACATAAAGCTAATCTGTAGAGGTAGAGATCAGATGACAGGTCGCCAGGGGTAATGGTGAGGTGATGACCGATGTAAGGGGCACAAGGGAATTCTCTGTGGAGATGAAATGTTCTCTATCCTAGCAGGGGTGATAGGTACATGGTTGTATAGATTTGTCAAAACTCATCAACCTGTACACTTAAAAATGTTTGAAGTATCCTGTATGTAGTTATTCCTGAATAATGTTAATTCCAAAAAAGAACGGAGTAGCTCAGGCTAAAAGAATATTAAAGCAGAGCAGCGAGCTTTCATTCAGTGTCAAACATATCTAAAATCATAACACCTTGCGACAAGTGTCAGGAGGAAAACAGGCAAAAGTAGTAAAAGACATGGTTGCACACTTAGTGGCCAGAGATTAATATTTTTTAAATCAGACTGTGAAATTTCATAGTCACCTCAATGACCAGAAGTAGTCAACCAATAAAGGAGAGCTTAGGATAAATATTGAGCAAAACTCAGTAGAATGTGGTTTTTTTTTTTTTGTCTTCTAGATAAGCTCACCATTGTGCACCATCCAAATGGTAAGTTTGGGGTATTTATTGAAGGATTTTGGAGTAAAACAAAGCACTTAATAAACCAATTTCAGTATCAGTGTAAACCTAATATGACTAGGCAGATTGGTGTAAAAACTCACATAGATTTTATATTTATATGCAAGACCGCTGAACATCCAGCCTAAGTGTGAGGTGGCTCTAGAGCAGCAATGCTAGCAGCACTGTGATATGGTAGAACGGGGACGTGCTTCAAACTTGGATTGACCTGGCTCTTCACAACTCACTAGTTATGACCTTTGGCAAGTCACTTCAGTTCTTTAGGCCTCAGTTTCCTCGTACATAAAATGTAGATAAGAATTCTGCCGTGGGGAATTGTTATAAAGACTGATGATATATGTAAATGGGAGCTGATGATAGAGCTGTTGATAAGTGGGAGTTATTGATAGAGCCAATGAAATCAGAATAACACTTGAGAAAGTAGTTCACTTTAGTGCGATGGGAAGGAATGTGTGCAGAATGTTGGGAGGGCAAAGAGGAACTAGAGGCCAGCTAGGGAGCTGTTGGATAATCTAGAAGTAACTGTCTACAGCCTGAACCTCAGCACTGACTGTGGGAATGCAGAAGCAATAGAACCCAGTGCGGGGCTGGGATGGACAATGGGAATCCTGTGGGATGGGCAGGAGGAGCAGGTAGCATGGGCCAACGGGGAGTAGGAGGAGCAGGTTTTCATAAGAAGTGTACTTTGCAGTTGGCTGATCCTCGTAAATAGGGAAAAGAAAAAGAAGGAGGTTGTTATTCAAAGGTGTTGGATTGTTTCTGAGCTGAAGCAATTCCTCGGCATCCTACCCAAGTCAATCTGTATGGGTAGGAGAAATTAATTGCATACATGCCAAGAGTGCCTTTTCAATATGCCCTTTTTATCTCTTTAGCAATTTTTCTCTTTACTCATATGCTATTCTTTGCATATATATATATTTTTTTAAGTCTTGATTAAGTGAATCATTAAATGTGTGAATGACTGAAGAGATAGTAACAGAGTTTGTATTTCTAGGTAACGAAAGTGTCCACAATGAAAATACGTTACGTAACATACCCTTCGGCAATAAGGTAGGTTGTGTTTATCTTAATTTTTATAAATGCAAAAATGAACTTTTGGAAAAAGAACATAAAAGCCTTCTATCCTGACTATGCTTTGAAACATTCTAACACATATGAACAAAATGGGCTACATAAGCATTTGTGTGCAAAATGCATGAGCAGTAATTTAAAGAAATAAAGCAAAGAAGGAACTCAGAAGAAAAAGGCACCAAGACTAAAATGTGTCTGAATTCAACTTGTACAGACCCAATAACTCTTAGAGGAGTTATGAATACGTCTTCTTTAGCAATAGGAATATGATGTGTCTATTTGAACCATGATGTATACAGTCTTTAAAGTCTAGTTATAGGAAAAAATATAACCCCCAAATATTGTTCATGTAAACGTGTATTTGTTCGTATTGTAGAGTTAACTGAAAATAAATTGCTAATGAGAAGCCAAAAATAACACTAAGCAAAGACAGCAGTAATTGAAAACTGAGACCAGTTCAAGACAATACTGATAATGTCCTGACCACAAATTTTTCTTCATAAAATTCATATTATTCCAACTACCTACATATGTGATGTAAGAAATTTGCAGTTACCCAGGGTCGTGTGGCAGCTGGATTTCTTGCTAAAATCCAGAATTAGAGCCCTGAGTAAGTTTTCATAATGGACCAGTTTTAGTTTACCAAATTTTAATAACCCTTTAGGCTCTCTTATGTTTGAAGCAAATCATGAGTAACCATAAAAGTCATTCGCGCTGAAGAACTGATTGAAGTATTTGCACTTCTGGATTATTCTGTGGCCCACCAATGAGCTCTAGACTAATGAGTCTACAGTATAGAGACTCATTAGATTCATTGGACTATAGCAGGATTGTGGGGTACCACCCAGGCCCAGGAGTTTATGAAAATATCTTTGTCAGACAGAGATCCTTCCACAAGATCTGAAAGACTCTACAACCATGGCATATTTGTTTGAGAGCAAGATTTTAGATAAGAGGAAAAGAATACAAATTCCCAGTGCTTAGGCTATTCACCCTCGAAATGGAAATAAAATTTGAACTCAAGGACTTGGATGTAGCTGAGTATTGCAATGATTCTTTCCTTTTAAGATGGAGATTGTCTTCCCAGTTGCCTCTACAAAGCTGTTTTTCCATGACTGTGAAAGGCAACTCTGACTTGATCACGTTTCTTTGTTCAGCCGTAAAATGGAGAAATGCTACCTCTTTATCTTCTTGGTCTTTTTCCCTAGCTTCCTGCTCGACTCCAAGGTGAAAAAGAATTTGGTTTCTGTTCCAGGAAAGATCACTAAAGAAGGTAAAATATCAGCTATATTTTTTAGAAAACCTTAAGCAGGCTTATTAGGGACTTGAAGGAATCATTTGTCTAGAAAACAGAATACTTTAACTATTTCATTGTCTTCTTCTGAAAGGATAAACATATGTATTTTTCAAGCTAAAGGTGATCGTTCCTTAGGAAGATTTATATATAGGGGTGATTTTATGCTAGTTAATCAAGTTCGATTGATGATCCATTATTCACTAATACATTTCCTGTGATCTCCTTTTCAGGTTCTTATAATGAAATGCAAGAATCTGCAGACACTGTGCTTTCTGGATGAAGCAAGCTTGCATTTGGATCGCCTGCTGTCTTCAGGGCAAATCTAGACTCTGAAAGCAAAAGCGATCCTCTGGATTTCAGAATTTGTTATTGCCACAATTTATTGGCATTGTACCTGCTTCAGATGGGTATATCGAGATTAAAATTGAATGCCATAGAGCAATTGCATTCTTTGAAAATTCTTGCATTTTACAATGCACTTTGCCACTGAAGCAACGATGTCCCATTTTGAAAATTAAAGGAAAACAAGAGCAGAGGAGTTAAATGCTCTGTAGCAAAGTTATTGGGCCTGTTTGAGGCACTAACCTTAATAGTGTACTCCTCCTGTCCTTGGAGTAACCATGACAATACAAATTTGTTTAGTACGTATTTGCCTTTCAAGTGGCTGGTCCATTTTCTGAATTTCTCACATTCAAAGCTTCTAATTATTATTGTCACTGCATGTCTGCAGAAACCTTCCCTTATTTAGTGCTTATTTGCATATAACCCTTAGAACATTGTTTTTCTATCTTTCTGTATCTCATTTTAATATACATTTCTATAACCTGTATTCCTTATTAAAAGGCTTATAATTTCATCAACTTATTTCTTGGAAACAATTTACTAGCTTAGAATAGAATGCAGTTTTATCGTTCTATGATTTCCATGCACAATCGCTGCAAATAAAATGAATGTTTAAAGCTATGTCTGACTTTTCAAAATCAATACATGACAATCAACCACTAAATTCTTCTGCCTACTGGTTTACAGAGAGAAGTCTACCAAAACTTTTAAAAATAAATAAACGATTAATTTCACCATGTAGGGCCCATAGCATAGAGTAAACAACAGATGATTTTTTTCTAGCTTCTCAAAGAAGTGACAGGAATGTCAATTTAAAGTGATTCTGCCAAACATCGATCATAGGTTTCTCGACTATTAACATTCTCAAATAAGCTCAAGTTTTAAAACATATTACAGTAGTTTGATTAATCCCTAATAGGAGGTGCTCTTTATTATGACATTTGTAAATTCAGTCCATAGTTTCGCATCCAAGCTTTCAAGAAATGGCGTGTCCTTCCACACACTGAGGCCCCATTTCTGTGGACCGTCCCACCCAAAGAGTTAGGAAAAGCAGTAGGAAAACTGCTTTTCTATAATTTTTTCCATCTATAAAATTCAAATCTATGTATCATCTCTAAAGTAAGAACTTCCATATATTGGCCTGTGACCAATGCCTACAATTCAACCATTTGCTTTATTCTCTCTCTCTTTTTTTTTTTGTGAGGAAGATCAGCCCTGAGCCAACATCCATGCCAATCCTCCTCTCTTTTTGCTGAAGAAGACCAGCCCCAGGCCAACATCCATGCCGATTTTCCTCCACTTTATGTGGGACGCCGCCACAGCATGGCCTGACAAGCGGTGCATCAGTGCGCACCCCGGATCCGAACCCGGCCGCCAGCAGTGGAGCGCGCGCACTTAACCTCTACGCCAGAGGGCTGGGCCCCACTTTATTCTTATTAAAAATGTGAAATCCACTGACAGGTAAAATGTCAACTTTTCTTATTATTAAGCAATTAGATCACTTCTTACCTGAGACTCAGTTGAGGGCGGAAGCAGGAGAGTCAAGTCTAACATAGACAGAAATCTACAATCAGGACTCTAAAATACTCTCCTTATGGACTGCGCTAACTTAGGATCAAACCGTGGCAGAAAGCCCCTTTAATAGCGTCTCTCCGTAGACATTCTGGCCTTTGAAATCTTACTGCTTTGTCATCACAAAGAAACTTGGGAAAAGAAACCTAAAAATAGCTGAGGACCTCCTTTGCTTGCTTTACCGGGGCTCCTCGCCATCCTTGGCTGATTAAGCTTTGCCAGAGCCAAGAAGGTGGTTAGAGAAGAGGAGGTTAGAGGGAGTCCGTACCATACCTGTTGCATGGAAGGAAGAGAAAAGAAGTAGAGAAATGCAACGGCAGAGGAAGGATAAGCCAAATTTAGGAATGCTCCCAAATGAAAATGCTCCATAGGGAAGCAATATTTTTTAATCTCTGCGCTTCATCTCTAACATATAAAATACTGTCCATCAAATTTGAGGCACACGACAGAAGCTTTGCCTTAGTGATGGAAGAGATCAGAGGACAGGGGCAAAGGGACAGGCAAGTAGACTAGAAAGATGTGAATGTTCCTTAGAGGTTTGGGGCATTTCTCAAAGCGCTGTAGTCACTGCTAGAAAGCAAAGACCTCTGTAGGAGATATTTTGAAGATTTTTGCTCATTCTGGAGCCTGAGCAGACAGTTGCTAATATGCCTTATCTTTCTCATCATCCATTCCTCAGATAAGACTTATTCCTTCACTGTTCCATTACTCCTAATTTTAGGCAAGAGCCAACTCCTTCCTCACGTTCTTAAATTCACCAGGACTCTGACTTCTAGAGAAATTTGAACTGGTACTATTATCAAAGGAGTTTTATGTTTAATATTAATTCCCTTCTTTTCTACCTAGTCAATTTTCCAAGCTAATAAAGAAGGCACATCTCAAATGGTTCTCCAATGAGGTAACTTTGCTGTCCTTGCCCCAGACATCTGACAATATCCAAATCTGGAGACATTTGTGATTGTCCTGACTATGGAGAAGGTATTCCTGGCATCTCATGTGTAGACACAAGGGGTGCCAGTAAACATCTTGTAATACACAGAACAAAGAATTATCCAGTCCAAAATGTCAAAAGTGTGATAGCATAGATGAATGTCTTTATTTTGAAGTGCATATGGCTTAAAAGTTTAAATGGATCATTAAATACTCAAAAGAATGGATGACTCTAATACATTTTCATAAATTAAGCATTAGGTTATTCTACCAATGGAGACTCCAATTTTAGAAAATGAGACTGTTCTCAGTATTTTTCTAATGAGAATGACCTTGTAACTTGAGTCATCATTATATCCTATTTGTGCACTAAGTATTTGCTCATCTGAATTTTCTCTTGTTTCCTATAATGCTCAGGCAGTCCGGTTTTAATAACTTGGACTTACCTGAATTTTACTGCATATTGCTTTTCTAAATGGGTAAATATTTAGGAGAGAGATCTGCGTCATAAGCCTCATCTAGCGGGTCCCGGCGGAGCAGCACAGAGCTGGTATGAGGCCCTACTTGCAGCCCTTTCCGTCACTGCACCTGCCAGCCACTCTTGTTGGCCTGCCTTATTTCGTGAGGCTGACCTTTTAAGGCAGACTATCACATAAAAGACAGCAAAAGGCAAGATTCTCAACACAATAGACCTCAAATTTATAAATTACAGTGTATGATTTTCTCAATATTCTCGTCTTCAAAATGCAGCTATATTGCTTCTTACATAACTTTATGGATGTTAAATGGGATTGTGTATTTAAATGAGCAGTGCAGTACCGCATTTGAGGTAGGACTGACCTAGTTTGAATATTGGCTCAGCTGTGTCCTAGCTGTGTAAACTAAGCCAGTTTTTCAGTCTCCCTGAACCCTATTTAATCAGTGGTAAGATGGGGGTAATAATACTAACATTAGCATAGGTTGTTTGAGAATTAAATGTTACAGAAATCATTTAATTAATTAATCATCCAAAGAAAATACTTTTGATGGCATAATGGAGTGGTGTTAATAATTACGATGGAAAAGCAGGCATAAAGTGGGACTACCTCAGGCATAAGTTGGGATATACTGTCACTCTACTTAAATGAGACATAAGTGATTAGAACATTTTGGCTTGGAGTAAATGGTCTATGAAGATACTTTGCAAAAAATAATCCTCTTGGTAATGTGAATACTGTGTGATACACTAGGCTGGCTTGTTATCTGACTGGCCCTTAGGCACAGCCTTATAGCATATGATTCAAATCCACAACATTATTGGAAAAACTAATGATTACAAAATGTTGAATGACATTTTCTGTCATTCACCCGTAAACCTGAATCACTCGTAAACATCAGAAGCCTCAAGTGGAAAAAGCCATCCGCGGTAAGGTACTATAGCAGTGTTTTCCAAGCTGTGTTACAAAGAACTCCTGGGTACTGCATTGAAACAGCGTTCTGTGATCAAGTGAGTTTGGAAAGTATTATGTATTTTAGTTCCTTTTAGAATAGCATAGCAGATATCCAAGTATTAATGACTAGCCCTTCCTCAGAGAAATCTATACAGTTTGAAAAATACTGGCTTACGTTTTTGTATATGTAAGCTGGCCTCATTTTCCACTTAATGGAAAAAGAAAAACTGGCTGAAGGGTGCCTGCTGTGATGTTTTGAGAAGGAGCCTGAAACCTGGGTTCAATGGGAAGCTGTGTTAAGATCAGTTAATGATGTTTGCCCTGGATGACGGTGTGGGGAGGGTGAAGGGAGTGGGGGCGTGCATGATACTTATTTGGCGTTCAGGATTTGCATGTGGTTAGCATAAAGTAAAAGATTAAATTCTCAATTTTGCAAATTATAAAAGTTAGTTTCAGTTAGACTAGAGATCACTTGTCTTCAAACAAATGAATTAGTAAATACATTTCTGAGTAAAAGCCTATAGTTACTGTTGTATGATTCTTTGTATGTCTTCAAATCAACATCAAGCTTGGTTCCACTCAGAACTGGTGTGAGACATTTAGAGATGCTGTGCATTGAAATGTGACAAACACTGAAGCGATTTCTGAGTCCGTGGAAACCAGGGGGGTAGTTCTGCTCATATTGCCTTTCTGAGAGAGAGAAATTAGCCCTCAGCAAATTAACCAACAATTTGTAATGTTGTAATGGACTGTCTCTTTCATCTCTCAAGCTGAGGATGGACATGTTACATCACCTGTGATAAAAAGGTGCTGCAATTTTGCCTCTAGCACTTTCTCATTTCTTCACTTGAGCTAAAGAAAGACAGGGGGTGTGAGGAAGTGTGAACTGACGCTGTTTTGGCTTTCATGCCTGCCATTCCGTGAAAGCATCTACAATCGCACTGAGGAGTCTTGAGCATCCTTGCAAGACGTTGGCGTTTGTCGTAATGTTGCAGAATAAGGTGTTCTGTAACTTGGACATGGCAAGTCATGCCCAGTACCCCCAGATCTTCTGCAGCAGCAGGCTTGGGGATCCCAGCAGATGACCTGTCATTAACAGTGACATTGAAGGGCATAAGGACCTTGCTTATGACAACCACATGTCCTCCTCACCCTGGCTTCCACCTACTGTAGTACTGTAACTGAGATGTTTTTATTTTATTTTATTTTGGTAAGAACACAACATAAGATCTACCCTCTTAAATTCTTGAGTACGCAGTAGTTATTGTTGACTATAGGTAAGAATGCTGCACAGCAGAGCTCTAGAACTTTTTTTTTTTTTTTTGGTGAGGAAGACTAGCCCTGAACTAACATCTATTGCCAATCTTCCTCTTTTTGCTGAGGAAGGTTGGCCCTGGGCTAACATCCGTGCCCATCTTCCTCTACTCATATATGGGACACCACCACAGTGTGGCTTGATGGGCAGTGCATAGGTCCACGCCCAGGATCTGAACCTGTGAACCCCAGGCCACCGAAGCAGAGTGCACAAACTTAACCACTACACCACCACTGGGCCTGCCCTCTCTAGAACTTATTTTAACTGAGGTGTTTACACACCTTCCCAATTGGATTTTGATCACAAATGATCTTTCAGGGTTTAACAAAGCAACCCATCTACGACTATGAAAACTATCTGCTTCTTCACTGTCTTGAAAAAGATAACAGAAAAGCAAGCATTATGCTTTCCTGAAGAATAAGCCAGTCCGTCAGCCAGAAAAACAAATGTCCATGAAGGTTTTGCTCATATTTCAGACTCTGAAATGGGAATGGGAGAAATAGCAATATTCTTTGGAATATGACAGAAAATTTATTTGAAAAAAAAATTATTTAAGACCATGAAAAAATAGCAATAGTTTAAGACCAGAGAGAATAGCAAGTGCAAAGGCCCTGTGGCAGAAGGAAATAAAGAGCATCTGAGAACCTAAATGCAGCCAGTAGGCCTAGAGCACAGAGAGCAAAGTGGAACACACAATATGATAAGAATGGACCACGGAGGGCAATATTAAGGATTCTGTTTTTTTCAGAAAAAATATGGAAATCATAAATGAATTTTAAGCAAAGAGGATGTCATATTTGCATTTTGAAATGAACACTTCGGCTGCACTAGGGACAACAAACTGGAGAGAGTGTAGCAAATCAGACGGGAATCAATTGTCCAAGTACAGAGCCTCATCTTTGTTCTAAATTTTGAAGCTATGTGTATTCTATGCTATATAACAAATAGCCACTCACTTGGCAACTTAAAATAACACATTTACTATCTCAGACTTTCCATGGGCACAAATCTGGGCACAGATCAGCTGGTCCTCTGCGCAGGGTCTCACAGGGCTGCAGTCAAGGTGTCAGCCAGGCTGAATTCTCATCTGGAGGCTCAAGTGGGGATAAACTGTCTCCAAGCTCACTCAGGTTGTTAACAGAACTCATTTCCTCGGCTGTCTGAGGGAGAGCGCCTGATTTTTCTGGCTGGAGGCCACCCTCGGGTCCCAGAGGCCTCATGCAATTACTTGCCACAGGCGTCATCAACATGACTGCTTACTATCAGGCCCACAGGAGAGTCTTGCCCCTCAGGGGGCACCGTCCCTCATTTAAGGGCTTTTATCTGGTAAAATCAGGCTCACCTGAGGCTGGTCCCATGGCGTAGCGGTTAAGTGCATGCGCTCCACTGCTGGTGGCCCGGGTTCAGATCCCGGGCGCACACCAATGCACTGCTTGTCAGGCCATGCTGAGGCGGTGTCCCATATAAAGTGGAGGAAGATGGGCACAGATGTTAACCCAGGGCCAGTCTTCCTCAGCAAAAAAAGAGAAGGATTGGCATGGATGTTAGCTCAGGGCTGATCTTCCTCACGAAATAAATAAACAAATAAAATAAAATAAAATCAGGCTCACCCAAGATAATATACCTTTTTATTATCTCAAATTCAACTGATTTGGGACCTTAATTACATCTGAAAAACCCTTTCATTTTGCCATAGTGGGAGCAAGTCAAAGATCTCACCTACACTCATGAGGGATAGAGATCACACAGAGTGTGGACACCAAGGAACAGGAATCATGGTGCCACCCCGGCATTTTGCCTACCACACCACCAAACACTTAAATTTTTTATGAGAAACCATTGGAAACAAGTTCCAGGTGCAGGGGGACCTTCCTGTGCAGACCTTATCCTTACAAGTTAATAAGATCATGGCTAAGAGAAGGTTCTTTCCTTGAGCTATCCATAATGCTTCTCCATACTAGCAAACAATTGATTCCATTTTTCTTGTGACCTACCAAGAAATGCATGCCTTGAGCTCTTTTGCTATGTTTCAGTAAACTGTAGTACCTCCTCTAGTGGTCTCTGGTGCTGCTTCCACCTACATCTGCCTCCACATTTGTGTTGCTCTCGTTTGCTCCACCGTCACAACTCCCTCAGTACAGACACACATTCGGCTTTGGAAACAAGAAATGGGAGCCGAAAATGAGCAGCATGAGTGACAAGCTGTCTGTGTGACTCTCTTGAACTTAGCAAGTTTTATTATATTTGCTAACTTAGGATTCTTCTCAGAATTATGCAGACTCATCACGGGATCCAACACTGCTAACAATGATACCCACAAAACAACCAAAAATCCCAGAAAACTGAAATTTCATCTTCTAACTTTTAAATCACTCATTAGTTCCCTGGTAATCAAAGTGGTACTTTAAATTCCATTTTAATACTTGGAGCACATTTTTTCTAGAGCAGCCCAGTGGTGAAACTCTAGGAGTGAGATAGACCTGGATTTGAATCCTTGCTTCTTTCTTTCCATCCTTGCTTCCTTCCTTTCCCTCTCTCCCTTCCCCTCTCTCTCTCTCTCTTTCTTTCCTTTGGTTTCTCTTCCTTCCTTCCTTCCTTCCTTCTTTCCTTTCCTTCTCTCCCTTCCTTCCTCACTCCCTTCCTCCCTCCCTCCCTCCCTTCCTTCCTTCCTCCCTCCCTCCCTCCCTTCCTTCCTTACTTCCTTCTTTCTTTCCTTTCCTTCTCTCCCTCCCTCCCTTCCTTCCTTCCTTCCATGTGCCAGGCCAGGCACTGTTTTAGGTGCTGGGATAAAACATTGAACAAGACAGTTAAGGTCTCTACCCTCACAGAGCTTACATTTTAGTAAGGTTTGGGGAAAATAGATAATAAGCAAATAAACAAAATAACACATAGAAAAATATCAGAAAATGACAGGTGTTATGCAAAAAAAGTAAAACAGAGTGATGAGAAAGGAAGTGACTCAGTGGCTTCTTCAGTGTCGGTGATCAGGGAAGATCTCTTTAAGGAAAGATATCTGCACTACCAACAAAACAATTGGAGGGGTGCAGCATGAGAAGAGAGGTGAAAACAGCACCAAGATGGAGGATCTACCCAGTGTAAAGGCCCCACGATGAGAATGACCTGGTGTTTTCTGGAAATGGAAAGATCAGTTTTATGGTATGAAATGTGTCCCCCCCAAAAATTCCTATTGAAGTCCTAACCCCTAGTACCTCAGAATGTATTAGGAGATAGGGTTTTTACAGAAGTATTTAAGTTAAAATGAGGTCATTAGGGAGAGTCCTAAAGCAACATGACTGGTATTCTCATAAGAAGAGGGAATTTGGACACAGACATGTGCAGATGTGAAGACACAGGAGAAAAAAACCTTCTCTAAGCCAAGGAGAAAGGCCTGAAACAGATATTTTCCTCAAGGTCCTCAGAAGCACACAAAGCTTCTGGCCTCTTAATCTCCACTCTCCAGCCTCTCACAAGGGTGCGAGAGTCAGGAGAGTGTGTGTGGTAAGCAGAAGCAACATAATCTCAGAAGTTTGGATTTTATTCTAGGTACAGTGAAAAGCCATTAGAATGTTTTAATCAAAAAAATTTATTCTCACTGCAGAACAGAGAATGGATTATGGAGTCAAGAGCAGAGGCAAGTCAGAGGACTAGGTGGCTTTCACAAAATAATGGCGTTTTGGATGAGGGTGATAATTGAGGTGATAGAGAGAGGAGGCAGATTTTAGCCGTATTTTGGCGGTAAAGTCAACAGCACTTGTTGATGGGTTTAATGTGGAGGTAAGAAAAAAGAATATGAATAATGCTTGAATTTTTTTCACTTGATCAATTTGGTGGATGATGGTAGTTATCAAGATGGAGGAGACTGGGCCGGCCCCGTGGCTTGGTGGTTAAGTAAGCGAGCTCCGATGCTGGTGGCCCGGGTTCGGATCCCGGGCGCGCACCGAGGCACCACTTCTCTGTCTGTCCTGAGGCCGAGTCCCACATACAGCAACTAGAAGGATGTGCAGCTATGGCGTACAACTGTCTACTGGGGCTTTGGGGGGAAAAAATAAATAAATAAAATCTTTAAAGTCAAAAAAAAAAAAAAAAAAGATGGAGGAGACAGGAGGATAAGGTTTGCTGGGTTGTATGACATTGGCCAAGTCTATTATCTAATTCTCAGTTTCCTTGCGGGTGAAATGGAGCTAATAGTAGTGACATTTCATTGGGTAGTTGTGAAGATTAAATAAGTAATCCTGAGGGGGAAGTCAAGATGGCGGCGTAGGCAGACTCTGAACTCATCTCCTCCCGTGGACACAGCCAATTTACAACTACTCGTGGAAAAATTACCCCTGAGACAGAACTGAAAACTGGATAAGAGGAACTCCTGCAACAACAGACAATCCTAACTGAAGTAGAAGAGGCAGAGACTCCCTCCTGGAGAGGAAAAACTCCGCCTTCACAAGCCACCAGCTTCATGGCCGCCGGGAGCAGCCCACAGGTCTGCAGCCTCCCTGGAGGCGTGGGGCCCTGAGCCGGGGAGCGCCCCCGCTGTGGGTATTTTGTGGACCCAGCACAATCGAGACGAGTGGCATAATATCTGACTTTGCCTGCCACTAAAACATTGGGGAGCACCCCCAGAAAAGCTGGTTCACAAAGAAACTAAAACCGGCTCTTAAAGGGCCGCAGCGCAAACTCACCCGTTTCAGAAAGCATCCTAAAATCACCAGAAAGAAAGGTGCACAGTGCTGTGGTGAAAAGAGACTCACGTAATAGGCCCTGAGTGCATCTCGGTGAGGGTGAGACCTCTCCAGGGACTGGGACATTGGCGGCGGCCATTGTTGTGGCCTGGTGTGGGCATGCTGACACAGACGCCATTGGAGTTCTCCCTGACGCCTGCCAGCCCAGGGTCTGCCCCACCCACTGGAGCACTGGATTTGGTCCAGCTCAGCCAGGGCAGGCAGCCCACCCTGGAGACTGGCCACACCCAACAACGGGCCCTCAGGCAACTTGTGGGCCTGCATAGATTGGTGACTGGATTCTCTGCGGCCTGGCAACTGAGCCGACTTTAGCGGGGCAGGGTGTGCACAGGGAGTGGCTGGAGAGTGTGGGGCCGTGGCAGAGTGTGTGGCGCTCCCGCTGTGGAAGACTGGGTCCTCTTGGGGAGGTCGCAGCGCGCACACGGGGCAGGACTGTGTTGACTGTGTGTGTGGACCTGTGGGTGGCAGGGCTTGTCAGCTGCAGAAGACTTGTGCTTCTCAAAGACCCACATAGGGGGTTTGCCCCACCTTCCAAAGCCTGAAACAATTGGGTGCTCCTGTGCCTGAGGCTGGCCCCACCCAGCTGCAATCCTCAGAGAGCTGACAAGAGACCTAATAGGCTAGAGGCTTACAGCAATTGTAAGGCCCTGAGCCTAACAACCTGCCACGCTGGGGGCCTACTCAGTTAAAAGAAATACTGCAACACAAATGTGGTATTAGAACTTGCAGCCAACTGTGCTGGGGCTCCCCACACCTGATAAAGAGACTGAAGGGCCCACAACAACTACAAGCAGCTGAGCATTACAACAGCTGGCCAGGAGCATAACTCGGCCTCCCTGGGTGCCTACAGGGAGAGCAAACAGGCCACAACAGAAGGACACACGTAGCCCACATAAGGGTCACCCCTGGAACATTGAGAACTGAGGGAAGCACACTGGAAGCTTCCTAAGGCATCACTTACATAAGGTCACCTATCCAAGAGCAGGAGACGTAGCTGGCCTACGTAATACACAGACACAAGCACAGGGAAAGAGGCAAAATGAGGAGGCAAAGGAATACATTCCAAGTAAGGGAACAGGACAAAACCCCAGAAGAGGAACTAAGTGAAACAGAAATGAGCAACCTACCTGACAGAGAGTTCAAACTAAGAGTGTTAAGGATGCTCACTGATCTGGGGAAAAGAATAGATGAACTCAGTGAGAATGTCAACAAAGAAATGGAAGATATAAAAAAGAACCAATCAGAAATGAAGAATACAATACTGGAAATGAAAAATTCATTAGAGGGACTCAGAAGCAGAGTAGAGGATACAGAAGAATGGATCTGTGAGCTGGACAAAAGACTAGAAGAAATTACCCAAGGTGAACAGGTAAAAGAGAAAAGAATTAAAAAGAGTGAGGACAGTCTAAGGGACCTCTGGGACAACATCAAGTGCACTAATATCCGTGTTATATGTGTCCCGGAAGGAGTAGAGCAAGACAAGGGGGCAGAGAATCTATTTCAAGAAATAATAGATGAAAACTTCCCTAACCTAAGGAAGGAAACAGACATCCAGGTACAGGAAGCACAGAGAGCCCCAAACAAGATAAACCCAAAGAGGCCCACACCAAGACACATCATAATCAAAATGTCCAGAATTAAAGATAAAGAGAGAATTCTAAAAGCCGCAAGAGAATGTCAAGTTACATATAAAGGAAACCCCATAAGGCTATCAGCTGACTTCTCAGCAGAAACCTTACAGGCAAGAAGAGAATGGCGTGATATATTTAAAGTGCTAAAAGGAAAAAACTTACAGCCAAGAATACTCTACCCAGCAAGGTTATCATTCAAAATGGAAGGAGAGATCAAAAATTTCCCAGACAAGCAAAAATTAAAGGAGTTTGTCACCAAGAAACCAGTGCTACAAGAAATGTTAAAGGGACAGATTTAAGGGGAAAAGAGAAGACCACAAATAGGAAAAATTATCTATTTCCATGATAAGAGGGTAATGGATACAAATGCACAAAAAAGAGGTTAGATATGATATCAAAAACATAAAAGGAGGGAGGAGGGGAGTTAAAGAGTAGAGCTTTCAGACAGAGGTCAAACTAAAGAGACCATCAATTCTGTATAGAAGAAGAAAGGAACAGAGAAGGACTACTAAAACACTGAGAAAAAAAAAAAGTTAAAAAATGGCAGTAAGTACATACTTATCAATAGCTACTTTAAACGTCTATGGACTAAATGCTCCAATGAAAAGGAATAGGGTGGCTGACTGGATAAAAAAACAAGACCCATATATATGCTGCATACAAGAGACACACTTCAGACCTGAAGACACTCACAAACTGAAAGTGAAGGGATGGAAAAAGATACTCCATGCAAATGGCAATGAAAAGAAAGCTGGGGTAGCAGTACTCATATCAGACAAAATAGACTTTAAAACAAAAACTGTAAAAAGAGACAAGGGCATTACATAATGATCAAGGGAACAATCCAACAAGAGGATATAACGCTTGTAAATATCTACGCACCCAATGTAGGTGCACCTAAATATGTAAAGCAATTATTAACAGACATATAAACAGAAATAGACAGTAACACAATAATAGTAGGGGACTTTAACACTCCACTTACACCAACGGATAGATCATCCAAACAGAAGATCAATAAGAAAACATTGGCCTTAAACGACACACTAGAACAGATGGACCTAGTAGATATATACAGAGCATTCCATCCAAAAACAGAAGAATACACGTTCTTTTCAAATGCACATGGAACATTCTCCAGGATTGATCACATATTAGGCCACAAAACAAGTCTCCATAAATTTAAGAAGATTGAAATAATACCAAGCATCTTTTCTGACCACAACCGTATGAAACTAGAAATCAACTATAGGAAGAAAACCAGAAAAGCCACAAATACGTGGAGATTAAACAAAATGCTACTGAACAATGACTGGGTTAATGAAGAAATCAAAGAAGAAATCAAAAAATACCTGGAGACAAGTGAAAATGAAAATACGACATGCCAGAATTTATGGGATACAGCAAAAGCGGTTCTAAGAGGGAAGTTTATAGCGATACAGGCCTATCTCAACAAACAAGAAAAATCTCAAATAAACAATCTAACAATGCACCTAAAGGAACTGGAAAAAGAAGGACAAACCAAGCCCAAAATCAGTACAAGAAGGGAAATAATAAAAATCAGAGCAGAAATAAATGAAATAGAGACCAAAAAAACAATAGAAAAAATTAATAAAACCAAGAGCTGGTTCTTTGAACAGATCAACAAAATTGACAAACCTTTACCTAGACTCACCAAGAAAAAAAGAGAGAAGGCACAAATAAGTAAAATCAGAAATGAAAGAAGAGAGGTTACAACAGACACCTCAGAAATGCAAAAGATTATAAGAGAATACTATGAAAAGCTATATGCCAACCAATTCCACAATCTGGAAGAAATGGATAAATTCTTAGAATCATACAACCTTCCAAAACTGGATCAAGAAGAAGTAGAGAATTTGAATAGACCAATCACCAGTAAGGAGATCGAAACAGTAATCACAAACCTCCCCAAAAATAAAAGTCCAGGACCAGACAGCTTCCCTGGTGAATTCTACCAAACATTCAAAGAAGACTTAATACCTATCCTTCTCAAACTCTTCCAAAAAATTGAGGAGGCGGGGAAGCTCCCTAACTCATTCTACGAAGCTGACATTACCCTGATACCAAAACCAGAAAAGGACAACATAAAAAAAAGAAAATTACAGGCCAACATCACTGATGAACATCGATGCAAAAATCCTCAACAAAATACTAGCAAATTGAATACAACAATACATTAAAAAGATTATACACCATGATCAAGTGGGATTTAATCCAGGTATGCAGGGATGGTTTAACATTCGCAAATCAATCAACATAATACACTACATTAATAAAATGAAGAATAAAAATCACATGATCATCTCAATAGATGCAGAGAAAGCATTTGACAAGATACAGCATCCATTTATGATAAAAACTCTGAATAAAATGCGTATAGAAGGAAAGTACCTCAACATAATAAAGACCATATATGACAAACCCACAGCTAATATCATCCTCAATGGTGAAAAACTGAAAGCTATCCCTCTAAGAACGGGAACCAGACAAGGATGCCCACTGTCACCACTCCTATTTAACATAGTACTGGAAGTCCTAGCCAGAGCAATCAGGCAAGAGAAACAAATAAAAGGGATCCAAATTGGAAAGGAAGAAGTGAAACTGTCACTATTTGCAGATGACATGATTTTATATATAGAAAAGCCTAAAGAATCTACCAGAAAACTTTTAGAAGTAATAAACGAATATGGTAAAGTTGCAGGATACAAAATCAACATACAAAAATCAGTTGCATTTCTATACACTAACAACAAAGTAGCAGAAAGAGAAATTAAGAATACCATCCCATTTACAATTGCAACAAAAAGAATAAAATACCTAGGAATAAACTTAACCAAAGAGGTGAAAGATCTGTACACGGAAAACTATAAAACATTTCCGAAAGAAATTGAAGAAGACACAAAGAAATGGAAAGATATTTCATGCTCTTGGATTGGAAGAATTAACATAGTTAAGATGTCCATACTTCCTAAAGCCATCTATAGATTCAATGCAATCCCTATCAAAGTTCCAACAACATTTTTCACAGAAATAGAACAAAGAATCCTAAAATTTATATGGAACAACAAAAGTCCCCGAATAGCTAAAGGAATCCTGAGAAAAAAGAACAAAGCTGGAGGTATCACACTCCCTGATTTCCAAATATACTACAAAGCTATAGTAACCAAAACAGCATGGTACTGGCACAAAAATAGACACACAGATCAATGGAATAGAATCGAAAACCCAGAAATAAACCCACACATCTATGGACAGCTAATCTTTGACAAAGGAGCCAAGAACATACAATGGGGAAAAGAAAGTCTCTTCAACAAATGGTGTTGGGAAAACTGGATAGCCACATGCAAAAAAATGAAAGTAGACCCTTACCTTACATCATACACAAAAATGAACTCCAAATGGATTAAAGACTTGAATGTAAGACCTGAAACTGTGAAACTTCTAGAAGAAAACATAGGCAGTACGCTCTTCGACATTGGTCTTAGCAACATCTTTTCAAACACTGTGTCTGACCGGGCAAGAGAAACAATAGAAAAAATAAACAAATGGGACTACATCAAACTAAAAAGCTTCTGCACAGCAAAGGAAACCATCAACAAAACCAAAAGACAACCTAACAATTGGGAGAAGATATTTGCAAACCATACATCTGATAAGGGCTTAATCTCCAAAATATATAAAGAGCTCATGCATCTCAACAACAAAAAACTTACCAATCCAATTAAAAAATGGGCAAAAGACCTGAACAGACATTTCTCCAAAGAAGATATACAGATGGCCAACAGACACATGAAAAGATGTTCAAAATCACTAACTATCAGGGAAATGCAAATCAAAACTACAATGAGATATCACCTCACGCCCGTCAGAATGGCTATAATTAACAAGACAGGAAACAACATGTGTTGGAGAGGATGTGGAGAGAAGGGAACTCTCATATACTGCTGGTGGGAGTGCAAACTGGTGCAGCCACTATGGAAAACAGTATGGAGATTCCTCAAAAAATCAAGGATAGAACTACCATATGATCCAGCTATTCCACTGTTGGATATTTATCCAAAGAACTTGAAAACACCAATTTGCAAAGGTACATGCACCCCTGTGTTCATTGCAGCGTTATTCACAATAGCCAAGACTTGGAAGCAACCTAAGTGCCCACAAGGGGACGAATGGATAAAGAAGATGTGGTATATATACACAATGGAATACTACTCAGCCATAAGAAACGATGAAATCCAGGCATTTGTGACAACATGGATGGACATTGAGGGTATAATGCAAAGTGAAATAAGTCAGAGGGAGAAGGTCAAATACCGTATGATTTCCTTCATTAAGTAGTAGATAATAACAACAATAAACAAACACATAGGGACAGAGAGTGGATTGGTGGTTACCAGAGTTGAAGGGGGGAGGGAGGAGGGTGAAAGGGATAATTCGGTACATGTGTGGTGATGGGTTGTAATTAGTATTTTGGTGGTGAACATGATGTAATCTATGCAGAAATAGAAGTATAATGATGTACACCTGGAATTTTTACAATGTTATAAACCAATGTTACTGCAATAAACAAAAAATTAAAAAAAAAATAAGTAATCCTTATGAAACAACTAAATCTTGGTAAATTCTCAATAAACATTGTATTATCATTATCATAATCATCATCATCATGGTCTTTAGTCAGTTTTCATCTTGAAATACAACAAATAATTAGGTAAAGCTGGATTCGGTGTCATCATGGACATTACAATTGAGGTGGTAATATTTTATTGAAAAATAAATCTTGGATTATACATCTAAAGTCCTTTAATCCACGGGGATCTGTATCACATTCTGACAAAGTTAGGTTTTAGCCACTTATGAACTTGCCTGTGAATGTAGAATAGTATGAGGAAGGTTTCCTGATATTTTTGTTCTTCTCCCTAAAAACTTACGGAAGGCTACCCTGAGTCTTCAAAATAGACCATGTGTGCTGGATGTGGACTTAGCATCCATTTTCATCCCCCTCTATGGAGACCCCTGTACTGGAGGGGCTGGAAGGCTAAAGCAGACATTTGTCAGGCTCCCCAGCAGGGAGGGGCTACATGGGGTACACATTCCACCAGTGAGATAGTCTCCTGGGAGGTATGGAAAATGGAGGTGAGAGAGCGAGCACCTCCCTGCTGCTGTGGCGGCTGGCCAGAAGGTCAGACTCATGTTGGTGTCTGTGGCCAATGGGATCCACATGCGAGGGTCTGGTCACCAGCCTCACAAGTTTGAGGCAGTTGCAGTGGCATGGGTGGTGGTAGCAGGCACAGCTGCTGCCTGACCTCTGAATCTTGGTGACAGTAGCATTAACCTGAACCAACTCCTCCAGCTCTGTGAAAGATTTTATAAGCTCTTAATTCCCTGTACTAAATTCCTTTTTGATTGAAATATCTAGTGGTTTCTGTTTTCTAAATGGAACTCTGACTGGTACACTGAGTCACATAAAGAGTCTAATTTAACTCAGTTTTTCACTAATTAGAATTTTGTCTAATAACATTTTTCTTAACTGAAATTTCCAATCTAATTACCATGTTGCTCAATTCTCATTTTAGGCACTCAGTTCACATTTCAGGTGCTTACTTGATGTTTGTCAAGTGAATACATGATATCAGGTCATCTCCTGGGTTATCTGATTCATAAAATAAGGACTTATCCCTCTTGGCATAAGTCCAGCTTTCAAATCAATCTAATACAGTATTCATCAAATTGCTCAGATGTTTATAATCAATATAAAATGCTTTTTGAACTCTATATAGTCTAAGCATATACAGCGTAATTTTAGGAAACTTAAATGCCAGTATCACCACAGATGCAGCCAAAGCTTTATTCATTGACTACCTAGTTGTGGAATTCAGATTCTCTTTAATTTATTTTCTTAAGAGTATTTAGTTAAGTCAAATGATCTTCATTAAACTCCTTTTTCATCAAAATCTAAAAATACCAAATTACAAATTCAGGATGAATTTCACTTACATCTATAATCAAGTCATCAGCGTTAAATTATTCATTGATTAGTTCTTTTGTTAGCTCTCTTTTTGACATAAAAATTTGAGATTGTGTTGAATATGATTATTTCCTCTTTAAATATGTTCACACCCTCCTTATTAATAACCTCATAATCTGACTTTAACCAGACTTTGATGGTCCAGATTGCAGAAAAACAAACTTTAGATAACCTGGCACCAAATGAAACATTTATCAGGTCTGTGGCTGGATTATAACTTTCTCAGTTTTGAAATATTGTGGATACACAAAGGGGAAAAAAAGGCTGATGAATTGAACACCAACGAGTGGCCCAGTGAGTTTGAGCCACAGTATCATTTGCTCAGATCTGTCTTTCTTCCTCGACTGTGATGCTGAGCAGAGTAAAGTACTCCTGACACCAGCACTTCTAACAGAGTTGTCTGCTGTGCAGAGACCCACACAGGAAGCTCGGGATAGCCTTCTGATCCATTTTATTTACCTTGGAACTAGATACTAAGGTTTTCTTAAGACAAAGGGCCAATACAGGTTTGGTGAAGGAACAATAGACAGCTGGGAAGAAGTTCTTCCTGAAGTGATGCTAGTTCCCTGACAGTCACTGAGCACCGTGGTTGGATGTCCTCGGGGGAGGGCATGACTGTATCAGTGTCCGCCAAAACACAGACACTAGTCACTTAGCACAACATTCTTACACCTTTGTTCTCCCCAGAAAGGGGACAGTATCAGATTGGGCAGGGGGTTCACCATCCCTTATTGGAAATACATTGAACTTGTACCTTTAAAATGTCTGTATTCTTCTCTAGCCAGCTCTCCCCTCTCTCATACAGATTTAGTAGACAAAGAATCCTTTGATTCTCACAAGATCAGGCCATCATGGGATGTTTCTTTGGATGGTTCTCATTTTTACTCATACAAATTTACCCATCAGGTGCATGTAGGGCATGGCAATACAATGGAATCTTAACGTTTGACCAACATTGGCATTAGATTTTAACAAATTGTTAGAAACATTTTCATGCCACTAATATCAGCCACCAACACAGGGCGCGAAGAACACAACCAGAGTGGTAATTTAAAGATGGGCACTTTGTCAATTACCTATTCCGCAAGCATGTTGCATAGAAAACAACCAGAGAACCCCCTTGTTATACAGTGTGAACTTTTATTTAGCTCCCAGGTATGTGGGGGCTTAGCTGCTCTTTACTGGGATCCCCCCGTGACTGTACTGATCTAGGGTTACGTAGGCGGCTCCGCTGATCTCGACGGGGTTTGCTCACATGTCTGGGGTCAGCTGGCTGTGCTAATCCAGGATGGCCTGGGCTAGGACGTCACGACCTGGCTCTGCACTAGGTGTCTCCCATCCATCTGCAGTGTAGCCTCAGCACAGGCTCCGTGCACCTGTGGAGAGCGAGAGGGAGATGGCAGCTGCACAAGTACTCTTCCTGTTGTTTCCAGCCTCTGTTGTTGCCACTTGTACTGCATGCCACTTCCCAAAGGAAGTCCCATGGGGACCTGGAGTCAATGTGGAAGGAAATAAACAGTTACAATGCAAAGGATGTGGACATGTGGAGGGGGAAAAATGAGGTCTCATAATACCGTCACTCTGCCACGTGCACTTCTTGACATCAGTTCATCCC
Organism: Ceratotherium simum simum; assembly: GCF_057802395.1. Classification (NCBI taxonomy): domain Eukaryota; kingdom Metazoa; phylum Chordata; class Mammalia; order Perissodactyla; family Rhinocerotidae; genus Ceratotherium; species Ceratotherium simum. The sequence goes on from NC_141907.1 coordinate 84,783,924, forward strand.
ATTAAAATGCAAACAAAACCACAAAGGCAAAGCTACATCCTTCTCTCCACATCCTCTCCAATACTTGTCATTTCTCGTCTTTTTAATAATAGTTATTCTGACAGGTGTGAGGTGATGTCTCATTGTAGTTTTGATTTGCATTTCCCTAATAATTAGTCATATTGAACATCTTTTCATGTGCCTGTTGGCCATCTGTATATCTTCTTTGGAAAAATGTCTGTTCATATTCTCTGCCCATTTTTTGATTGGGTTGTTCCATTTTTGTTGTTGAGTTATATGAGTTCTTTATATATTTTGGAGATTAACCCCTTATCAGATATGATTTGCAAATATTTTCTCCCAGTTGGTGGGTTGTCTTTTTGTTTTGTTGATAGTTCCTTTGCCATCCAGAAGCTTTTTAGTTTGATGTAGTCTCATTTGTTTATTTTTTCTTTTGTTTCCCTTCCTTAAGGAGACATGATAGTATCAAAAAGATAGTGTTAGTGGGAATGCAAACTGGTGCAGCCACTATGGAAAACAGTATGGAGATTCCTCAAAACATTAACAATAGAAATACTGGGGCCGGCCCGGTGGCGTAGTGGTTGAGTTCACATGCTCCACCTCAGCGGCCCGGTGTTTGCAGGTTCAGATCCCGGGCGCGGACCTATGCACCGCTCATCAAGCCATGCTGTGGCGGCGTCCCACATATAAAGTAGAGGAAGGTGCGCATGGATGTTAGCCCAGGGCCAAACATCCTCACCAAAAAAAAAAAATAGAAATACTGTATTCCACTTCTGGGTATTTATCCAAAGAACATGAAAACAGTAATTTGAAAAGATATATGCACCCCTATGTTCATTGCAGTAATATTCACAATAGCCAAGACTGGCAAACAACCTAAATGCCCATTAACAGATGAATGGATAAAGAACATGTGGTATCTATACACAATGGAATATTACTCAGTCATAAAAAAGGATGAGATTGTGCCATTTGCAACAACATGGATGGACCTTGAGGGTATTATGCTAAGTGAAATAAGTCAGGTGGAGAAAGACAAACACCATATGACTTCACTCATATGTGGAAGATGAACAAACAAACAAACACATGGATAAGGAGAACAGATTGGTGGTTACCAGAGGAGAAGAGGTGGGGAGGGTGAAAGGAATAAAGAGAAACAAATGTGTGGTGATGGATGGAAACTAGACTTTTGGTGGTGAACATGATGCAGTCTTTATAGTAGCTGAAATATAATGATGAACACCTGAAATTTATATAATGTTTTAAACCAGTGTGACCTCAATAAAGTAAAAGAAATAAAGAAAAGTTATATAATGAAAAGTAGTAAAACCAAAATTAAAATGATGATGACACATTAAGAGAAATATTTGCATCTCTACTATACAAAGATCACATTCAAATTTATAAGAAAAGCGTGAAGATTCCAGGGGTAAATTCCCAAAGGACAGCAACAAAGAGTTCATTTAAGAGGAGATGCAGGTAGTGCACAAATACAGGGCACAGACGTCCATCCTCGCCTGTGGTCAAAGACCTCAGTTACAGCTAACCTAAGGGAGAAATTGTACTTAGGAAGTTAGTACCCCCGCCCCCAATTTAACCAAGAGCAAGTAAAATCGACGAGTACAACCCCATGGAACGTGCTGTGGCAGTGCACAGAAAATACTTCCTGCACAGAATTTCTGCTGCTCCCTCCACTCCATCTATGCAGATGGCTCAACCCCTGACTTTGTTTAAGAATTCTCTGAAAACTTCCCTTCTCAGAAAGGCCTTCCTTGACATCCCTACCTAACATAGCATACCTTTTCCTCCTTTTTTAAATTTTCTCCATAGCACTTATCACTATCTGATATTTAACTCTTTATTGCCTTGCTCCCTCACTAGAACAAAAACTCCATAAAGACAAGAACTTTATCTGCCTTTTTCACAACTTTGTCTTCAGACATAGAACAATGGCCAGTACAGACACTTCAATATTTGGAAAATCAATGAGTGACTGATTGAATAAAAAGAGTGAATAAAAATATACATTCTCTTTATCAGTGTAATCATAAGGAAAAATTCAAATGAAGTAAAAACTTTGTGCAATAAGATGTTCATTAGCACATTAACTGTAATAGCAGAAGAATCCATCTAAACATCAAGCAATAGAGTTTCAGATGTTCATTAATCCATTTATTCAACAAATGTGTTTTTGAGTGCTTACTGTGTGAGAGACACTTCTCTATGCCTTCCCACATTGAACTTATATTTTAGTGGAAATAGCCATTCAAGAAATTGGTATAGGGGCCAGTCTGGTGGTGTAGTGGTTAAGTTCATGTGCTCCACTTCAGCAGCCCAGGGTTCACAGGTTCACATCCCAGGCGCAGACCTTTAGTACAAACGAGCACGCAAATGAACAGAAAGCACAGGGCAGAGTGGGATTACCCTAAATTAGTGTTTTACCTCTTATTCTCTTCTCCCCAACACGTTACTCATCTTGTTATCTACTCATGAATAAAATGTCCCTCGTATCATCAACCAGGCCACTTTCTGAATACTCTATAAATATTTGCCAAATAAATTAAATCAAGCCCTTGACAAACCAAGAGTGAAATATTACATGGTAACACAAGAGTTGTAGGAGATCTCAGTTTTCACCATGACAACACTGTCACCAACCCTGAAATGCATATAAATGAGGAAGGCAGGTGGGACATTTCTTCAGTTCTATTCATACTCAATGGACTGTCAATGGTTAAGACAGTTAAAATGGAAGGGTATTAAATCAGAAAGGACACAGAGATACTCACTAAGAAGAGAATGTCCCCAAGGGCTTACATACTACGTGCCACTGTCTTATCAGTTGACCAGACAGCAACAGTGTAATTAAAGGGGGCAAGGATTATATTTTTGAACTTCCTTGAAGCTTTGTTATATTTTATTTGACAAAGTCAAATCTGACTGCAGAATACTGGGCAAACAAAAATGCATGTTGTAAGTATTATGCTGGCATTTTTATTTTTTACTGGGATTTTTATTATACATTAGCTCCTCAGCCATTTCAAAATTCCTTGAATTTCTTTCTGATACCATCATTTGATTTAGCAACTAGGCAGAAGCAGCTGAAAGCATTTCTTGGTCTTAAATTAGAGTTGGCCATGACAAATGTGCCTGCAAGAATATAGGATGAATCCTACACATTTATCGTGGCATCTGGGCCATGTTTGTTTCTGTAGGACAGAGGGGAGGGTAGGAAGGATTCTCATGTTGGTAAACTGGGAGTCTAAGAATTACACTTGCCATCTGGGATTGCTTTGACGAGAATACTGGCCTGTTCTTTCCACTTAATTACCAAAATGAAGTATCATCATGCAAAGACAATGATCTTGGCGATCTGGACTTAAGTAAAACCAGTAAGAATAAATACTTTCATTTAAATGCGGTTGCATTTATTTACTGTGACATTTAACAAGCTTCTTGAATTTTTAGAAAAAACTTTATGCACACATTTAGCCTATACAAACAAGAAGAAGTTACATAAACCCAACATAATTAAAGCAATTTATATAGGGCATAAACTTCATGATGTTTTATAGTCAACTTGTAAGTAAAGAAGGCAACTAACAGAAATAACTTCTCCCAGCAAAAACACTTATGTGGTTGGCAGAGTTCCAAAATACCAGTATTTAAATATGTACCATTGCACCAAAGTGTCAACAGGAGAATAGCAAACTAAGTAGAGCAAACATCGCTCTCGATTTAGACACTTGGTAAGGAAATAAAATGAAGACCTACTTTTGTATGTGCTGATGTAAAGAATCAAGCTAATTTCTCCAGCATTATAATTTCATTAACTCCATTAAGGAATACAATTTCAAATAAAAAACTTAGGTTCACCTAAATGTATTGAACAATTAACTCAATGATAATACAACTGGTTTTAAATCTACTGAGTTCCAGAAATACTCAAACCTTTCCACTGCAGAATCTTCCTTTTTTGTAATAGAAATAGTGTATTTTTTTAAGGCCAGATAGGCCACTCAGAAGCACTCTAAGTGGCTGCCTGAGGTCATAATCAGAACAGAGACTCTCAGGTGCTGCCCCCTATGCAAACAGCACGAAATCCACTGTCTTCCTGTTAGCCGTGTCTGAGTAAACCTCAGCACGCAGACGCGCACGCAGCCCGGTATTGAGCAGATGTCCACTGGCACTGTTTCGGTGGGTGTGCTGTCGGGCCCCAAACTTGCTTTTGACGGAACTGTTACAACAGTGAACGTGTGCCCTGGGCACCCACCTGGCATGGCTCTCTGGCAAGCAGTTTCACTCATGGAGCGAAGAGAACAGACAGCTCTGACGCGCCCTGAACAGGCTTCATGGCGGCCTAATTTAAGAATGATGTGGATGAAAACTAGTAGGAGCAGCAACTCATTTTCTGATTCTGCATCCCGAAACAGAATTACTAACTGCTTTTTGGAATCGAGTCTCAAAATATTTTTTGTTAACTGTACTCTTTCCCAATTAGTGTCCCAATTATAAGGACACTAATCCTCTTGAGGGTCACAGTAATTTATTTTAACTCGAGTATGTTCATCTTTGGAAAGCATCCTTACCTCTGCAGAAGGGAGTGGCCAAGTGATTTGCAGGAAGCCCTTAGCAAAGTGTCTACACAAATACGCATGTCAGATTCAATCCCAGATTAGAGGACAGAAGGCCTGGCTTCAGTGCCCCTGAGACTAAACACTAAAGGAACTACATCCGGCTGGGAGACTTGGTCAAAAAAGCCATCCTAAAGCCAGGTTTTTTTAACCTCTTTTCTTTAAACAACCCATAATGTGCATCTTTTTTATAATCTAGAAAAGTGTCATTTCAATGTTCAAAGCTGTCTGCCTGATGCTTCTTCACAGTTCTTTCCTCTCAGAGTGGAAATATTCTGTTCTGGTGAGTCCTAACAGTCCCTGCCCAGGAGTCACTTCCGGGCAACTTCTATCTGTCTAGCTGTCCAGGTTTGCTGAGCCGTCACTTTTAGAAGCAGGTGAAATGCTGTAGGTGTCAGCAGGCTAAGCATCTCTCTCAAGCATGCTGGCCCCATGGTGTGCTTGGGGGTAGAGCTGGGTCCGAGGTCTCACATGCTTCCTGCAGACGGGATTATATTAGAATTGGAACATTGCTATCACCAGCTTGGGAAAGAGAACAGGGCTTATGGGCAGAAAAGCCATCAATCTTCTTTCCACCCACAGCCGGCATTCCTGCCCTGCCCCACGTCTGGCCCCACCACAGTGTCCTCCCAAACAGGCTTGAGATGGGGTGCACTTCCTAACAACAGGCTTGATCTTAGAGATGAGGATGGACTTGATAAACAGTGTGGGACATACTTTGAGGAAAAGCTTTAAGAAAAATGTTAGCAAAAAATATATCAGAAATAGCACATGTTTTGCACAGCCTCAGCTGTGAGACAGAGATTAGTCATGACTCAGACAAATTTTCTTTAAGTCACACATCTCGTGGAAACAGACAGCCCAAATGAGCAGAGCGATTGGGGTATAGATGCCAATTACAGAGCAATAAACAGATGAGGTTTACGAAGCATTTGCTAAAACTGTCAGGTCTCAATATTGGAACTTAAAGGCTAAAACTAGAAAAATATGTGAGAATGGACATAAAATTGGTGGAATTTAAATAGCTGTGAAACATATAACAATCGTGTGGTAGCCGCAGAGGTGCACTGCTCAGACGGCGCTTGGAGAGAGACACTGCTGCAAAGAGCCGCAGAGCGGTCTGCCCCAGGTGCCTTTCTCCCGGGTCCACGACGGCGCTCGCCGAAGCCACGCCTTTCCCGCTGCTCCCAGCCAGTGCCTGGGCACGGTGGGGACTGCAGACAGGCCGTTTCTGTCCAAGTCCAGACTCCTCTAAGGGGCAGCCCATCAGCCTCATGGAGACTTCTGGGAGTGGCACTGCAGTCTTTGGCTCTTCCAACCTAATCATCCTTCCTTTCCCCTCTCCTTTCACAGGTGTCAGGCGTGTGGTGCAGGATAAAGACTCTCCACGCCCCCTCCCCTTTATCCTTCACAGGCGTTCCCCCAACAAATCTCCTGCACTGCTAAGTCCATCGTGGTGTCCACTGACTGGAGGACCTGAACTGACGCCGACAGATATGTCAATCATTGTGGTTCTGGCTGATCTTGCTGGGAGACAAAACAGTAGCTGAAAAATGTAAATGAATGTTGACCATGGAGAGAACAACCATATACCATTTCCAAAGTCTAATTTCTTTTTTAAATTCTTGGTTCCCCATAACCATTTCTAATAGAACCTTCCCTTTTCTTGGCCTTTCTACTGTATCCATTACTCCGTATCTCTCACTAGCTCAAAGTAAAATATATCCTATTGATATTGATGCAGAGGTTATGCAGATGGGGAACAAACAGGCCTCTTCTAATAGACTTATGTGTTATCTAAAAATAACTTGAAAATAATTGTTCACACTTAGAATTCTAAACTGCCGTGCTTTGTGTTTTTGAGCAACTGAAGAGAGAGGTAAGTGCACATTTAGAAGTTAATGTAACCTAAATAACCTTGGTTTCAGAGGTAGGTAATGCCCCAAAGCTTATAATTCATTTGATCACAACTATCAAATAAACTCTGCATTAGGACTCACCCAGGATTGTAAGTTTGCTCATCGAAAGGCCTTTTGGAGGCAGTCCCATACTTCATTATCAATTATTTTTTAAGCTTCAGTTCACTCCAGGTTTGTCTATGTCATCAACCTCCCTTTCCTGCATAGTTCATGACTCTAAATTATCCATTTATATCACTTCCATATAAACTCTTATTTTCTTTGTAAACAGAAAGAATGGAACCAGAAGGCTAATCAACCTCCCCACAATGCTGTAGACACTGAGGATGAATTTTTATTAGAGGGTAGAGTGGGAGGATAGAAAAAAAGGAAGCGCCTGCTCCGTCCCCTGAGTGCCATCTACACTGGAGGGCACAGACGGTGCCCATCCAGAGAGCTTTTCTGCCCACGGATGAGCCCACACACTGCACCACGACAGCTGTGTGAGGAAGAGACACTAGAGCTGAGAACACGTGGGCCTCGCTGGAAGACTGCACATTTTGGTCATCAGAAGGTGCAGAATAAGCCCCAAAGGAACAGAAATATGAGGCTCATTTTAAGTTTTAAAATCGGCTACTAACACCTCTAGCAAAAATGAAAGAATTTTTCTTTTTTAAAGCACACAGAATCTCTAATTCCCAATCTGTTCAGAGACTTACCTCCCTTTACAAACTAACAAAAATAGATATGCAACCTACCTCTGAAACTCAGCATAAGAAATAGAAATTGCTGCTTTACAATTTCTTTGCAAATCAACATCTTAAATTAGATATGAGGAAACAAGTCACCTTCTCTGTCCTTTAAGAGAGGAGAAAAGACAAGATGCTCTCTGGAGTTGATATGAGAAATCCCACTTTTCCTGACTCCAAAGCATAATGGTGTCACAGGCAGATAAATGAAAAGCCTGCAGGAAATTAACAAAAGACATGGGGAGGGAAGGAAAAAAAAAGAAAAGAGAAAGGAATGGGAAACTAGTGTAAGTAAAATCTATACTCATTTTCTACTCCTAAAATGACGCAAAAACACATTTAAACCATGTTGAGTAACTACATTATTTGTGAAACGATTTCACCATTCTATCTAACACTCTATAACAAATTTATCTGTGACTTTACATTTTAAACTACCTTCCCTCATTTTGATCATTATGTTAGTTTTTATTTCTTTGGAAAATTACTGAAACATATACCAGAAAGACATTCTCTTCATTTGGGGGTGGGGGGGGAGGTCCAGAAATAAAGTCAGTGTCCAAGTTCTTCTTCTGCGTCAACAGCAGACCTGCAGCTAGGACTCAGAACTACGTCTTGTTGGACTCAGACATAGCCATAGCATGACTGAATAGAGAGACAAACATTACTGACAATCATGTACTACTTCGCTAATAGAGCTATTTTGCCCTATCTATTGCCTCAGTCTCTCATGCAAATTGACTTCTGGTGGCTGCCTCTCCTATTCGTTTGCTCTCTCTGGACATCAGCAGTGGATCCAGTTGGTGCCCAGCTAAGATCTCTGCAACCTAAGATGGTACAGAGATGAGTATTGATGCAAAGCTAAAACAGCTCTATAGAAATTATTATCACCATTTTTCAATTGTTTTTCTAAATATTGACATATAAGAACTGAAAACTATCCTCTTCACTAAACTTGATGCTATGCTAGACAACAATAAAATAAATTGCTTTTCGGAAAAATAATGCATAGTGAGATGGTGAACAATCATTTTCCATTTGGGAGAATTAGAAGTATTGTTTGGTCTATCATGGAACCTTCCCATCTGCTTCAAAGTCCTAACTCTTCTTACTACCTATGACCTAGCCAAATTCTCCTTCTATGTAAGTTTATGATTACATCTTTAACAAGGTCTGAATTGCTAGTACCACAAGAGTCCCTATCAAGCATTCAATAAATAATTTTGAGTATCAGGAATGCCAAATAGACAGACCCCCATCAGAAGGCTGGAGGAACACACATATGTTCACTAGATTACAGATCTTAGACCCCTTCTAGTTAGCAAATTAGCCCAGTAGCAAGAAATTGATTTATCAAAGTTATTATTAATCATCTGAATTATCTGAACAATTATAAATTAATAAGTATCTGAATATTTTGAAAAATACTATTAATATTAGTAGTACTTGTAATTTATCATCATAAATTCTCTAGATTTTAAAAGAAAGAGATTACAGCAGAGAAGCGTCAAGAGAGGTGGGGATGAGAACAATATAGAAGCCATAAACTTTGAGAAACAAGCCACCAGAAATGAGACATCTGATATATGGAAGAAACATAAATATGGGAGGATCGTAAAGGCAAGCCATGTCCCCTTCACATTTCTGCCGAACTCTTGTTCTATAGCTAATCTTCCACGCTCATCACCTGTTCTCAAGTCAAGTGCTTCAAGTATATTTCTCAGAGATCTGCTGATGTAGAACCACTTTGTGTTCTCTACCTCTTGTTTTAAGGAGACTGTAGACTGAAAAGTAAAAAAGTCTTTATCCTTGATTTTAAATGGAGTTGAAAGTTTGCATGTGACAATAGAATGTCCTTTTTCCTCTTCTTCCTATGTTTTCATAATTGGTGACCTGAAAATTAAATAGAAATTGTGACACATTCATAGGACAAGTTGATATATTGAGTTCAGAATCTTTGCTATAACACAAGCAACAAATGATAGAAAATACTATTGGCAGATTTGTTAAATAGATACCTAACAGAAGTCAACTTTAAATTATTCTACTCATTAATTCAATTGAAATTCACTACTAATCTAATATCCTACATCTGTGAAAAAAAAATGTGTTACTCAGGTATGTTTTGTACTACTTAATGCAAATCTAATGTACATGCAAATGTAAAATATGTTTACAATTTTATTTTGCGTATTTATTCATTTATTCAATATGTATTTATTGAGAAGCTACTGTTCTAGGATTGGGTATCAAGTAGTGGACCAAATTGACAAATTTCTTGCCCTTATAGATCCCTACATTCTCCCAGGGGGAGATAGACAATAAAAAATAAATATATAATAACTCCACGCCAGGGGAGATAAGAGATGTGAAGAAACACAAACCAGAGGAAGGAAATAGAAATAACAGAGCTGCCATTTTATATACTGTAGTCAGGGGAGGAAACATGATCAAAAACTGAATAGAATGAATGACCAAGCCCTCCACTGATATAGGGAACAGCTTACCAGGCCCAGGAAATTGCAAGTCTAAAGGTCTAGCGCTGGGAATATGCTTGAGATGCTTGATGAACATCAAGTGTACTTGAAGTGGGTGAGTGACAGGGAGAGCATAGAAATGTCAAAGGAACATCCAGAAGACAATCACCTAGGGCCTTAAAAGCCACGATGTAAGGAACAGGATAATTAAGGCTATATGTTTCAGAAGAAGGCCATGCAAAGCAAATTTCATGAGAACTTTTAGCTGCTGTAGTGATCAATGGTTCTTGCACTTCAAGAGTTGATGTTTGACTCTTAACAGCATTTTGCAATGTTCTACAGCAAGAAAGACAAGAGTAAAAGGGATAAGTCAGGAGAGGGAGAGTGCTTGGATTCACGGTAGAATACACTGTCCTCACTGCTGTGAAAAGTAACGCCCCTCATTATTAGGAAAAGTGTTCATATGACAAATTTTCTCTACATACTAGAATCTTCTCTCACTGAGTTCAGGTCCTCTAGGGCTTTTTCAGCTAAGCCAGCAACTGGTCTTCTCCCTCAGCAGAGTTTTACAATCTAGTCAGCACAGTTTGAAATCATTAGCTTTGTGTTCCTATTTGACATCCAATTTCTATACATTACAGACAACTGCGTCATAATGGTGCCAGGAATTACACCACTGATTAAAGCAGAGAGTGCATTGAAATCTCCTTCCTATGTGATGAATTAGGATGATGATTTAGAATCCAGTCTTTGAACAAGGAAGAAGAAAACGTGGTTTCTGACTGTGCTATACTTCTCAGGCTCTGGTCATTTCTTCTGCAGCTGACCAACCTTCTTTAATCCAGATCACCCAATGTTTTTTCTCATTTATCTACTGTGGAGAGCTTCAGTAACAACACTAAATGAACATAAACGACAATAACACACTTCACCAGTGACTAAAAGTCTCCTTTGCAAATCACTTAAAGTATGGGTTTTTGCTTATGGAAAATAAGAATTTGTTTGGTACATAATACACTCTTTACTTTGAAATTTAAAGAGAAGCTTAAGACCACTAATTTGCCCACCTGATTCAGAAAGCTAGCATATCAGTAGAAATCAACCTTCATCCGCCAACAATAGGTGTTCACCAATTATCAAGTATAAATACCCAATCACAGACCCTAAGGTACCCCAATTTTTAACATACCTAATCATTTTAATAATGTGCTTTCTGCTAAATATATAAAGCAATTATTAACAGACATAAAAGGAGAAATAGAAAGAAACACAATAATAGTAGGGGATTTTAACACTCCACTTACACCAATGGATACATCACCCAAACAGAATATCAATAAGGAAATATTGACTTTAAATGATGCACTAGACCAGACAGATGCAGTAGATACATATAGAACATTCCACTGAAAAACCCAAGAATACACATTCTTTTTGAATGCACATGGAATGTTCTCCAGGATAGATTACGTATTAGGCCACAAAACAAGTCTCAATAAATCTAAGAAAATTGAAATAATACCAAGCATCTTCTCTGACCACAACGGTATGAAACTAGAAATCAATTACAGGAAGAAAATCAGAAAAGCCACAAATATGTGGAGATTAAGCAAAACGCTACTGAACAACGATTGGATCAATGAAGAAAACAAAGGAGAAATAAAAAAATACCTGGAGACAAATGAAAAAGAAAATATGCCAAAATTTATGGGACACAGCAAAAGCGGTTCTAAGAAGGAAGTTTATAACAATACAAGTCTACCTCAACAAATAAGAAAAATCTCAAATAAACAATCTAACAGTGCACCTAAAGGAACTGGAAAAAGAAGAACACAGCCCAAAATCAGTAGAAGGAAGGAAATAATAAAAATCAGAACAGAAATAAATGAAATAGAGACTGAAAAAAAAATAGAAAAAATCAATGACTAAGAGCTGGTTCTTTAAAAAGATAAACAAAATTGACAAACCTTTATGCTAGATTCACCAAGAAAAAAAGAGAGAAGGCTCAAATAAATAAAATTTGAAATGAAAAAGGGGAAATTACAACGGACAACTCAGAAATATAAAAGATTATGAGAATACTAGGAAAAGCTATATGCCACGAAATTGGATACTTTGGAAGAAATGGATAAATTCTTAGAATCATACAACCTTCCAAAACTGAATCAAGAAGAAATAGAGAATTTGAGTAGACCAATCAATAGTAAGGAGATCAAAACAGTAATCAAAAACTTCCCCAAAAATAAAAGTCCAGGACCAGATGGCTTCCCTGGTGAATTCCACCAAACATTCAAAGAAGACTTAATACCTATCCTTCTCAAACTCTTCCAAAAAATTGAAGAGGAAGGGAAGCTTCCTAACTCATTCTATGAAGCCAACATTACCCTGATACCAAAACCAGACAAGGACCACACAAAAAAAGAAAATGATAGGCCAATATGACTGATGAACATTGATGCAAAAAATCCTCAACAAAATACTAGCAAATTGAATATAACAACACATTAAAAACATCATACACCATGATCAAGTGGGATTTATTCCAGGGATGCAGGGATGGTTCAACATCCGCAAATCAATCAATGTGATACACCACATTAACAAAATGAAGAATAAAAATCACATGATCATCTCAATAGATGCAGAGAAAGCATTTGACAAAATACGGCATCCATTTATGATAAAAACTCTGAAAAAAATGGGTATAGAAGGAAAGGACCTCAACATAATAAAGGCCATATATGACAAACCCACAGCTAATGTCATCCTCAATGGTGAAAAACTGAAAGCTATCCCCCTAACAATGGGAACCAGACAAGCATGTCCACTTTCACCACCCCTATTTAACATGGTATTGGAAGTCCTAGCCAGAGCAATCAGGCAAGAAAAAGAAATAAAAGGGATCCACATTGGAAAAGAAGTGAAACTATCCCTATTTGCAGATGACATGATTTTATATATAGAAAACCCTAAAGAATCCACCAAAAAACTTTTAGAAATAATAAATGAATACGGTAAAGTTGCAGGATACAAAATCAACATAGAAAAATCAGTTGCATTTCTATACACTAAGAATGAAGTAGCAGAAAGAGAAATTAAGAATACAGTCCCATTTACAATTGCAACAAAAAGAATAAAATACCTAAGAATAAATTTAACCAAGGAAGTGAAAGATCTGTACACTGAAAACTATAAAATGTTGTTGAAAGAAATTGAAGAAGACACAAAGAAATGGAAAAGTATTCCGTGCTCTTGGATTGCAAGAATTAACGTAGCTAAAATGTCCATATTTCCTAAAGCAATCTGTAGGTTCAGTGCAATCCCTGTCAAAGTCCCAAAAACATTTTTCACAGAAATAGAACAAAGAATCCTAAAATTTATATAGAACAACAAAAGACCCCAAATAGCCAAAGGAATCCTGAGAAAAAAGAACAAAGCTGGAAGTATCACACTCCTTGATTTCAAAACATACTATGAAGCTATAGTAATCAAAACAGCATGGTCCTGGCACAAAAACAGACACACAGATCAATGGAATAGAACTGAGAGTCTAGAAATGAAACCACACATCTATGGACAGCTAATTTTCAACAAAGGAGCCAAGAACATACAGTGGAGAAAGGAAAGTCTCTTCAACAAATGGTGTTGGGAAAACTGGACAGCCACGTGCAAAAAAATGAAAGTAGACCATTATCTTACACCATACACAAAAATTCACTCAAAATGGATTAAAGACTTGAATGTAAGACCTGAAACCATAAAATTTGTAGAAGAACACACAGGCAGTATGCTCTTTGACATTGGTGTTAGCAGCGTATTTTCAAATACCATGTCTGACCTGTAAAGCGAAACAATTGAAAAAATAGACAAATGAGACTACATCAAACTAAAAATCTTCTCCACAGGAAAGGAAAACATCAAAAAAATGAAAAAGCCTAACAATTGGGAGAAGATATTTGCACACCATATATCTCATAAGGGGTTAATATGCAAAATAACAAAGAACTCATACATCTCAACAACAAAATAACTAACAACCCAATTAAAAAAGGGGCAAAAGATCTGAACAAACATTTTTCCAAAAAAGATATACAGATGGCCAACAGGCACATGAAAAGACGTTCAGCATCACTAATTGTTAGGGAAATGCAAATCAAAACTACAATGAGATATCGCCTCACGCCAGTCAGAATGGCTATAATTAAAAAGACAAGAAATAACAAGTGTTGGAGAGGATGTGGAGAGAAGGGAACCCTCATACACTGCTGGTGGGAGTGCAAACTGCTGCAGCCCCTATGGAAAACAGTATAGAGAGTCCTCAAAAAATTAGGAGAACTACCATGTGATCCAGCTATTCCACCGCTGGGTATTTATCCAAAGAACATGACAACACGAATGCATAAAGATATATGCAGTCCTATGTTCATTGCAGCACTATTCACAATAGCCAAAACTTGGAAGCAACCTAGGTACCCAACAACAGACAAATGGATAAAGAAGATGTGGTATAAATACACCATGGAATACTACTCAGCCATAACAAAAGGATGAAATCTTGCCATTTGCAACAACATGGATGGACCTTGAGGGTATCACACTAAGCGAAATAAGTCAGAGGGAGAAAGTCAAATGCCATATGATCTCACAGATAAATAGCAGATAACAACAACAACAAACACATAGAGACAGAGATTGGATTGGTGGTTACTAGAGGAGAGGGGAGGAGGGGAAAAGGGGTGATCAGGCATATGTGTATGGTGATGGATTGTAGTCAGTCTTTGGGTGGTGAATATGATGCAATCTACGTAGAAATTGAAATATAATGATGTACACCTGAAATTTATATAATGCTATAAACCAGTATTACCTCAATAAAAAAACAGAAGATGCTTTCTTTGAGCAATGTTCTCCCTAAACTAAGTTCCAAAAGCACAAAGGATTGCAAGAGCTAATGAAAGGTCCTCTATGGTGGACATGCTAAGTCAGGAGGAACTCGTGTCAGGCTGGGTGAGCACTAGGCACATGCTTAAGGCAGCAATGCCAGCATTCCACATATCTCAAGAGGTGCCCTCTGGCCACACATTCTCCTCTGAATGTTGCTCTCCTACAGACAGTAGTTGCTTAAGTTACCCACATCTGCACTGCATGATCCTGCCCCGTCCCTGGCCACAATTTATTGGACCAACTTATCACCTGACCCAGGGGAGACAACTTATTGACTCAACAGAAACCAATTGGAATCTCTGAACTGAGACACAGACAGAGTTGGGAGGTGGGCCTGGCACTAGAATGAAAGTCCAAGATCTCCTAGAACTACCCTGAATTCTTCCTGTGGCCTTATACTTCAATATTTCCTTGTATTCCATACGCTGCTAGAGCATTCTTACTTTAATTTAATTTGTTTATTTAGATTATTCTGAAAGGAATTGCTGTGATTTGAAGCAACAGAGCTTTGATAGATAATGTCACCATGGAAAAGCCGTGGACATCTTTGTCTGACTCTAGAAGTATCACTCGTTGATACAATATGTAAATCTAGCAACTACTGTGTACTAAGCACTATTCCATGTACTGAAGATATAGAGGAAAACCAAACAGAACAATTACTTGCTTTCACGGAGCTTATGTTCTAGAATTTTTGCACAGAAGCTCTTTTCCTGACATTGGGTCCAGATGACTATATAAAAGCCTGGTTTTTATTTTCATGGTGTTTATGCCTAAATATCAATGATTCAAGCATGGTAAAATATCATCAAGCAGATGTGTTAATCTTAATATTCTCCATGATACCTAGTTGGGTACTCACTAATTTAGCAGTCTGCTTAAGATCATGTGTTTTGACATCCAACTAGCCCCAACTTCATGTCCTAGCTCAATATTTACAAACAATGTGACCTGTCTCTAAGTCTCAATTTCCTCATATACACAAACGGAGCTTATGATGACAACATCAATACGTTCTGTAAAAGTGAAATAAATTAACCTTTGTAAAGCACTTAGTGCATGCCTGACACAAATTAAGTAATCAGTAATTTGTAGCTAACACAAAATAGAAAGTACACAGTAAACAATTCTTGAAGTAAAGAGAGGCGTACTAGATAGTCACTCATGTATTTATCCATAGTTCGTTGGGAGAGAGAGTACAGCTCTTTTCGAGCAGTCTCCCAAGGTGGAAAAGTTCTAGACCATGAGGCAAGGCTCACAGAGAAAGTCTTCACAGGGTAGCTGATGTTTCAAGTGCTCACTTCCTCCAGTGGCTGAACCTCTGTAGCCACTTGCTGCCTTTGCGCTGCTGGCTTCCGTGTGAATGGGCTGTCCAGGGAGAGGAATTGACCCAATGGTCTGTTATCATCATACAGTACAACGAAATGTTTCTCAACCTCAGCACTACTGACATTTTGAGCCAGATAATTCTTTGTGGTGGGGGCTCTCCTGGGCATTTCAGGATGTTTAGCAGCATCCCCGGCTGGCCTCTACCTACTAGATGTCAGTAGCACCCTCTGGTCCTGATAACCAAAAATATTTCTGCACATTGCCAAATATCCCCTTGCATAGAATCACCCCTGGATGAGACTAACTGGGTAGCAAGATCATCAGAGTGAAGGATCAGCTCAGCAGTTCAGCTGGAATCTAAACATCATGCAATGCTTCAGAGTTGGGAAATACAGCTGCTTTCAGGGCAGGGGCTGGGGGGCTGGGTGTCATTTACATGGCTGGTCCTAGAAGCAATGGGAAATCATACTCTAAGTTACCACAATTTTTAACATACCTTTGCCTGCAGACAACTGTCAAGACTAAAGAGAGGGGCTCAAAGTGAATGGATTCCCGAACATACTTATGAAAATTGCTCGGAACTGCGCTAAGGAAACTTCTCAGCTATTGACATCACTCTGGAGTATTTCACCAAAGGGACAAATCCTTTTTTTTTCCTATGTGCATTTTTTTTTTCAAAATAGTTCTACCATCCTATGGAGAACACCAAACTTATCAAGGTACCTGAAAAATCCTTTTGGCGATTGAAGAGATGATTCGCTCTACCGAAAGAGGCTTTCAGCGGCTTGCAGAGACTGTAGGATCGACTTCACAGTTTAGAGACCTGTGCTCTCTGACTGCAGCTGCCTTTGTATCTCAGAGCCTGTGTCATCGACCTGCTACTCTCAGGCTTCTTTTCACATGCACCTTGAACTCTTTTGCTATCAGAATGTATAGATTTAAATATATTAGAGAAAACTAATCACAAACCAAATTAAAAAGAGTCCAGAAATGGCTCCCTCGTTTAAAATGGGACGTTAGTGCCATTCTGAGCACTGTCAGGAGCAGTGAATTACCTGCTCTAGAAAGGCATCTCTGAGTGTGACTGTGCAGCTTTCAACAGTCACTGCCCCAGACCTTCAGTCTAACATATTCCAGCCACGTCACAAACACTTTAAGGTCCCTTCTGAAGAAGAGCTTTCTGGCTAAGTTTTCCGGGGCTGCCTGCCAGAATCAGTCTCAGCTAACATCCTCAGTACGCATTTGGACCTCTCAATAACGCAGCCTCCGTAGGAAGGGAACGTATAGTGTGCTGCCACAAAGTTAAGAAAAGAAACTGTTCTCTTGTCCATCTCTGACATACCTAGTCAGGCAAGTGGCCAAAGATTTCTGAAACTGGGTTCAATAATCTAGTGTTATTCCTCGGATATTTTTATAGCTCCACAGCTTGACATATGCCTTCCAACTCACAGATTAATACCTGTTTTCTATTAAAACAAAGGGAAAACATATCTTTTGATTTTGTGAGAGTTCCCAACAATGCTAACTCAGAATACTTCCCACTATGTATAGGATGGCAGGACAAGCCGTGTTCCAGTTCTTTATTATTCCTAACTCCCATGGAGCTGAATTTGGTTTAGAGTCTCTTTTTTTATATAACTGGTAGGTGGGGCAAGGTTGCAAGAAGAAATCTTATTTGTTGCACCAAAGGAAAAGAAAAAGTATATGAAGAATAAGGGAGAACAAAATTATACAATAAATGCTTGATCACTATTCTAACACATCTAATCACATGAGTAGCCATCTCCTTCCTTCCAATCAGTTTGATATTCAACAGTGTTCATACAGTATAAAAAGATTTACTTTTCCCCAAAAGTCCACAAAACTATAGTATCTAGAGAAAAAGATAAAGTACTTAGATAAGTAAAAATCTACAATCATAAACTATTTTTTAAAAGAGCAAAATTGACTGATTAATTTCCTTGAGTTATTTCCCTGAGATTTTTGTCTCTCTGTCTTCTGCAGTGCTGTATTTGGGGGAATAGAATTTAAGGAAACCTTGAGCCAATGCCTTCCCAGGCTCTTTATCTAATTTCAGGATTACTGGAGACCATCCCAAAACAATACCACTATGTTCTCATCTCAAGCCACCCCCCCAAGCCACCCTCACATGCAAGGGTTATAGCATCAAGGCCTGAGGATGTGACACTGACTACCTATTCCCCTCATGTCTAGTTGTTGAGAGTATCCAGTTAATGAAATCAAGATTAGAAGTCATGTCTAATCCATGTTGGGATTAGTGTCCCCATTCTGCGCTGTAGCTGTAGGTTGCTAACTCAAAAATGCCTGTCAAGGCAAGAAGAGGACCAAATGAGAGGATATGAATGGATGCACAAAAATCCTCCACTCTCAGTGGAAAAACAACTCGAGGGCATGCCCACAGATACGGCTCAGCAGATGCAGCTCTGGGCAAAGAGGAAAGTGTGCTGTGACAACCACGGAATGACAGCCATTGAGAAGAACACAATCCATAGGACAGAACATCACTTACATGGTGAGGTTAATCACACAAGCTGTTAGTCAGTGTTTTTCTAAGTGACCATGTGAAAGATTTCCCACCATAAAATACATGGTAAATCATAGGCAAGAGAAATGTCAACTAAATCCCAAGTTCAACTCTCTTCTACAGTGCCAAAAGGAGCCTTATCATTGCATACCCCAGACCTTACTAGCTGTGCCAACCACAAAAAAAAAAAAAAAAAAAAAAATCATGTGTTCTGCTACCACAATTGTAACTCATTTTTTAATTTACATCTAATATGCTTACTAAACATGTGAGATATGAAAACAAAGACAATGCAACACCATATCTTGCTGTAATCTAAAACATTTCTTTATTTTTCAAAGACATAAATGACTCCCTTATCCTGGCTTTCTCATAACCCAAAAGATGAAAGCTTCTGGAAATGATTTTCTAATCACTTCTCCAATCTTATTCCTGACTTAGCTCTAGAAGAGGAACGAAATTGAAATACGTTGAATAAAAAGGTTATGTTCCTTTTTAAAGCCTCATTCAACTAGAAGAAGCAAAATGTTCCACCATGATTTGACAGCCACCCTCTCCAAATCAGAGTCAACTGAACTTGACAATGCTATTAAGCTCTTGCTTCTTTTTTCTTTTCTGGTGACAGGTGGCTTTAAGCCTTGAAGTCTAGACAACTGTCATCTCTTCTACATTGAAACATTCTTTGATCAACTATTCCATTTCGAAGGCTGACATAATTCAGGGTGGAAAGAAAATGGCTATTTTCCTTATACAGCCCAAATACTCGCTCTGTTCTATAATCTGCAAGAATTCTTCTCTATTTGTCTTATTTCTTAACTTTCATTCATGCAACATTGCACAAATATTTGCTGAGCCCCTGGGAGTTAGTCACTGTGCTATGTGACAGGGATACCACATGCACAAGACAGAATTGCTTCCTCCCAATGGATATCTCGGAAGACAGATGAGTACAGAGGCAACTGCCACGAAGCATGGCCCACTTCATCCCATAACTCGGGTGATGCCGACCAGCACACTCTGTGAAGTAATTACTCTTAACTGCATTTCTGTCTTTTTCATACTTCAGCACTGTCCAATAGAAATTTCTGCAATGATGGAAATGTGCTATAGCTTCACTGTCCGATACAGTAGCCACTAGCCACGTGTGGCTATTAAGCACTTGAAATGTGGTTAGGGTGACAAAGGAATTAATTTTTAATTTTATTTCATTTTAACTGATTTAAATTTTAATTTAAATAGCCTCCTGTGCGAGCAGCTACCATGTTGGACAGTGCATGAACAGACAGACATCCTTGGTGCTATAAACCGTATGATCTGATTTAACTATAAAGTAGCCTTTGAATTGTAGAAATCCCAGGGGACTAACCATTGCAGGCACTGTGTCATACCAGGGCAGAAAATGCATCAGATGGTTCAGCCAGATCTAAGGCAGCCTCCTATCTGAATGGAATCTCTAGATGTCTTTTGGTAGCAATCCATCAGTGAGTTATATAGTATCAAAGGCCTAATTCTCTTACTAGATACAGTTTTGTCAAGGAAAAAGAACCTAGAACATACAAAAGTAAATACGCAGTCTTTATGTTTGCACATGATTCCTGCACTCCCACCTCCAATCCAATGGTAAATTGACAGAAGTCTGAAGTCACTCAAAGTTATCAAGCAGAGAAATATTTAGAGAACTGTTGAATGTTAAATGTGCTCGGAAAATAGAAACACAGGTCTTTGGCCCAGGATTTCAACATTTAAACTACTTGTAACCAAGGCCCTGACTGACATGATACCAAGGGAAACAATCCAAAGGGACTTCAATAAAGGCAATGAATCAGCACAAGAAAGACAGGTAAAGATGTGTGATAGTGCAGACGATGAAGGGCAGTGGTGTGAGAGGGATAGGGGCATGGAAGGTAGGTGTTGATTTGAATCTGATGTTTATAGCTGGGTGCCCTGGGGAAATTTCCTTTAGTTTGCTCATCTGTGAAGTGAGAATAATAATGTCTACTTCACAGATTGTTGAGAGGACCATAAATAATGTGTTCCAAATTCTTAGTACATCTCAATAAACAGTAGTTAATAATATTATGACAGGAACAACTGTAAGAGTTACAGTCATGGCAGCCAAGACCATTTGAATCCCATCCAGCCACTTTTAAGTTTAGGACACAAGAGCCTCTTTTTAACAAGTGAACACCTATAAAAAAGAAAAAATGAAGTCTTTTCCCAAGCCAATAGGAGATTCACAGATGTACCAGATAAAAGGATACAGAAGAAATAACTTCCTCGTCCACAAGTTTTACCTGTTATGGCCAAAATTCCTTTCCCTTGCATTAATTCTCTCAAATTCAATACAGAATTAGTAAGAAGTTAAAGAGAGAAATTGTAAGAGTGACTGGCTAATCAAAGAACTGAAAGAGCTCTTGCTTTTATCAAAACCCAAATCATATGTATTCTTTGGAGAGTAAAATTTGACCTTAGGGAAATTATCTAGCAAGAGAGTGATTCTAGGATCAACATTTAAACTCTTCCCACCACCACACAGCATCCCCACCCATTTTCATCCATTTGATTGTGATACTACAGGCTGCCTTTCTAGCTCATTATCATCCCAGAGACTGAGGAGCAACACTGGAAAAACTGCTAAAAGGACATATGGATGAAAAACATGTACTCTGATTGACGAAGACAGAGAAGCTAATAACCCTGCCCACAGCTCTTAGTTAGCAATCTTTCTTCTTTCAAATGTGGATCTTAGCATTTGTTTTACTAATAGTAAGATTATTTCAGCAGTAACCAGGAGATGGCAGTTTGCAAGGGAAGGAGTAACGAGCAAATCACGCCTCTAAACCATTCCCCTTGCACAGCTGCTCTCCTTGTGTTGTTATCGTCACAGTTGTATCAAATTATTAAATTATTCTCAAATTTGCATGAAAACTCTCTCTCTCTCTCCAAACACACATACAAATACAAGTAATTTTTTTAGGTTGCTGGTAAATAAAATTCCTCCTTAAAAAAAATTACTAAACTAAGCATACATGTTTGGAGCACAGATCAGTTCAGTAAAAAACCTTGTCAGAGGGGCTGGCCCCATGGCCTAGTGGCTAAGTTTGGTGCACTCCGCTTTGGCAGCCCAGGTTTTGTTCCTGGGTGTGGACCTACACCACTCGTCAGCAGCCATGCAGTGGCAGTGACCCACATACAAAACAAAGGAAGACTGGCACAGATGTTATCTCAGGTCAAATCCTCCTCAAGCAAAAAGAAGAAGATTAGCAACAGGTGATATCTCAGGGTGAATCTTCCTCAGCAAAAAGACAAAACAAAAAAAAAAACCTTTGTCATGATGTAGAGACAACTAGAGATACAGGGTAACAAGGTGACATGGGAAAGATCTTGAGTTAAACCACCTGGAATTAGGTCCTGCCTTAGCTTCACCATTCCTTAGCTAAGTGATCCTGGGCAAGTTATACAGGTTTTTTAAACTTCAATTCCTTCATCTCCTAAAAACAGAAATAACAGTAGTATCTATTTCATAAAGCTGTTTTAATGGTTAAAAAATAATGCATGTAAAACTCTTTGCACAGAGCCTAACATAATAAGAAACAATAAATGGATAAATATCATTGTTAAGTATATGTAACCATTGTTTCCAGCATGGTAAATAGGCAAATACAAAAAGTCATTCAAGGAGGTTAATATATTCGGCACTGTGTTTATGCATCCAAACCACATCTTGTGTTATTTTTTCAGTACCTAAAATAAAGAGTGCCAAACAGAATCAATAATAAAAAAAATCCACGTCTAAACACATTATCATAAATTACAAGAACATCAAAAACAAAGTGAAAATTCTGCAAGGTATTTCCTGGAGAGAAAGAGCAGACAACCTAAAAAGAACAATAATAAATTGACATCACATGTCAGGGACACTAAGCAATAAGACAATGAGGTAATATTTTCACACTATATTCATACCTCCGGTGCAAAGACCGGATATTTGAACTTAGAATATATCCTGCTAAAACATTTTTAAATGAGAGTGAATGAAGATATATTCAGAGGTAGAAGCCCTTAGAAAATTTACTATACAAGAACTCACTTTTTAAACATTCTTGAAGAAAGCACTCCCGGAAAAAAATAGAAATCAATCTAAAAATACTTTATAAGATATAAGAAGTAAGTATGAAAAAACAAATTAATACCTTTTTGGGGTGTGATATAAATAAGCAATTACCAAACAAGAAGCAGGAGACCAAAACATAGACCAAAAAAAGAAGAAATATTCATAAAACCCATAAAATCTAAATGATACCAACATCAAAAAAACCATACCTGACGATGGAAACAGAACAAAAGCAGTAAGATATGCCAAGGACATTGCCTTCTCTAGGGAAAAAAATAAACACATATATTGTCCTTAATGCCTTAGGGAAAACAACTCAAAAAATAAACACGTAATATGTAATTTTCTACTAGTATAAGAAAACTTCATCTAGCCAACGAAATGTAGGAAATAACAAAAAACTATGATAAATATGCAATTATCAAATAAGATACCAGAAATAGAAACTAATGTAATAATTAAAATAAGTGAAATAAATTCACAAATTAAAATAGAGACTCACATTAGACTAAAAAAACAAGAAGCAGCAACATGTTATTTATAAGACATGCATTTAAAAGTAAAGGGATACAGGGCTGGCCCCGTGGCTTAGCGGTTAAGTGCGCGCGCTCTGCTACTGGCGGCCCGAGTTCGGATCCCAGGCGCGCACCGACACACCGCTTGTCCAGCCATGCTGAGGCCGCGTCCCACATACAGCAACTAGAAGGATGTGCAATTATGACATACAACCGTCTACTGGGGCTTTGGGGGAAGAAAAAAAAAAAGGAGGAGGATTGGCAATAGATGTTAGCTCAGAGCTGGTCTTCCTCAGCAAAAAGAGGAGGATTAGCATGGATGTTAGCTCAGGGCTGATCTTCTTCACAAAAAAAAAAAAAAAGTAAAGTAAAAGGATACAAAGAGGTTTAAAGTAAAGGAATGAATGAAGATATTTCAGGTAAATTTGAACCAAAAGACAGGTGTGGCAGCAATATTAAGAACAGACAGAAGACATGAAAAGCATACAGCACCAGAAGGACTGTTATCTACTTGAAGAAGTAAGAGTAAATTTTGAAATATTACCTATATAAAATATATATTATATATAACTATATAATATAATTATTATTCAAATATAATTTATAATATATTTAAACATCATTACATATATAATGGTTATAGACACGTGTGTGTGTGTGTATGAAATAGGTAAAGCAAAAGCAGACACAATTAATTGATATCACTCAAGCAACCATAATTTATTCCCTCATCATAATTTACTCCTTCTCTCCTGAATCATCCCATTAGCATACAAAATCTCTTGATGCCCCTGCCCTCTTCAGCTACCTCTCTTTCTCTCTGCTCCCACTTACAGCAAAATTCCTCAACAGGGTGGTCTCTACACCCCGCCTCCCATCCCCTTCTTTCCATCATTCTTGAACCCTCTCCAATCAGGTTTTCACCTTCACCACACACCAAAATTGTTCTTTCCAAGGTCCCCAGTTACTTCCACAGTGCTATTTCAAGGGACCAAATATGACCCATCCTCATAGATCCATCCATGGATCGACCTGGCCAAAGTCAATCACTCTCTCCTCCTTGAGACAGTGACATCCCTTGGCTTCCAGGGATACCACTCTTCCTCTGAGCCTTCCTTCACTGCCTTGGCTGTTCCTTTCAATATCCTTGCTGGTTCTTCCTCTTCTCTCTGGTCACCTAAACATTGGAGAGCCTGGAGCCCAGTGCCTGGGCTCTTCCTTGCCTGTATTAGTTCCTGAGATGATCTCATCTAGTATTGTCACTTTATATACCACCTATTTGCTAGAAATTTCAAATTGCTATTTCTACCTCAGACGTCTCCCTGGAGCTCCAGACTCATTTATCTGACTGCCTACATGACATCTCTACTTGCATATCGAAAAGGCGCCTCGCATCAACGTGTCCAAAATTAACCTCCTTTATCTGCAGCTCCAAAACCTGCTCTTCCAAGAGGCTTTCCCTTCCCAGTAAATGTCAACTATCTTCTTCCACTAGCTCAGCCAGAACTCCTGTTGCTTCCTTTGCTCTTCTCTTTCTCTCACACCACACATTCAATATATCGTCAAAATCTCTTTGCTTTACCTTCAAAATATATCCTGATCCCACTCCCTTCTCACCACCTTTGTGACTTCATCCAGGAAACCATCATAGCATCTCTCACCTGAGTATTGCAACAACATCCTAACTTGCTCCCCTAAAATCTACTCTCATCACAATAGTCACTGTAATTCTTTAAAATCTAAATTAGATCACATCACTTTTCCCCGCAAGCCCCCCCAATAGTTTCCTATCTCTCTAAAGTCCCTGCAATGTTTCCTCTAACTCAGTTCTCCCATTCCTGCTCTGACGTTGACGATCACCACACTGGCCTCTCGCTGTTCCTCACATATTCCTCCTGACTCAGGGCTTTGTTCTTGCTGTTCCCTCTGCCTGGAATGATTATCCACTGGATATCCATATACCTTTACATTCTCTGGTCTTTGCATAAATGTCTTTTCACAGTGAGCCATTTGCTTCAGAAATCTCCTGCAGATCAGTTTGCTGGAGAAAACAGGGCACTCACCTGAGCAAACAGCTTGCTCATCAAACAACAGTATACTTACCAAGACTCACTCAAAACCCTTGCCTCACTGCGTCCACCAAACCTAAACTATATCATGAACTTTGCCCAATCCCAATTAATTGCCCTCCTTGAAAACAGCCGCCTTCTAAACCACTTCAGCCCAGACGCCAAAGCCATATAAATATCCCACTTCCGACTTCTCCTTCTGAAACACGATGACTGGCCAACAGCGTTCCTCTTTGATGCAGAGAGTTCAGACGAACTCAGTTTTTCTTTACTAACAAGGTATCTGGTGATATTTCAGAGAATTCGAAAAAGGACTAGATCATTCTTATCCCATCCAAGTTGTTCCAAGAAGCAGCAAAAGAGGGAAAGCTGCCTATTCGTTTAAGAGGCTAATTCAACCTTGATTCCAGAATCAAGTGAGAATCTATATGAGAAAAGAAATATACACCTAAATCACTTATCAACATTAATACAAAATTTCTAGATAAAACATTTTCTAGACATATCCAAATTGATATTAAGAAAAAGGAAAGAACTATAATCAAATAGCGTTTATCCCAAACTCCTCCATCTCCATATTAAATCCAAAAGGAGAAAAAAAATCATATAATTAACTTAATTGATTCAAAATTTTCTTTGATTTAAACAGAAAACAAAGATATAAAACTAGGAGTCAATCCTCAACTCGATTAGTCCTGTCCAAAAAAATCACACAAAATATCTCTCTGAGATTATTTTCCTTTCAGACCAGAAAGCAAGAATGCTCACTGTTACCTCCACTGTTCCACACTGGTCTGGAGAAAAATAAAAAGAAGTATTAGAATTGGAAAGAAATAGATAAAACTGTCCTTATTTGCAGATGATATCATCATCCATAAAGAAAAGCAAACAGATTCTAAGACTACCAAATTTAGTTTGTTTGATAAACAAGGCTGTCGGTTACAAGTTCAACTTAAAAAACAATGTTTCTCTACACCAACAATAACAAAACAGGAAACAAAACTAGAATTAAAGACCATTTAAATAGCAACAAAGATTATAAAGTAACCAGACATTAGCCTAATAAAGAACTGCACATAGCTTTCATGAAGAAAAAGCAAATATCCTTATTAAGCAACATCACAGAACATCTGAATAAATGGAGAGCTACTCCCTTAGTCTTGGATGAAACAACTTATTATTAAGATATCTTATTTCCCTCAATTAATCTTTAAAGGTGTTGCATTGCAAATCAAAATTCCAGCAGGATATTTTGTATAAATTGACAAATTGATTTTAAAATTTGCTGGGAAGAAAATCAGTTTGGGAGTCAGGTAATAGGATTTTGAGACCTGGCTCTGCCTTCCTGGTTATGTGTTCAGACAAACTGCTCAACCTCCTTAAGCCTTGGTTTTCTCATATATGGGATGAGCATAATGTTCCTTCCCTCCGCAGAGGACTAATGTGAGGATTAAATGGAACAATGTACGTAAAGTGCCTGAAATGGAGTGAGCACTCAATGAATTTAAGCTATCATTAATATTACATTAATATATAGTTATTTGTGTGTCTTACCTTCCTTGCAACACCAACATTTTTTAGCATGAGCATTGGACACTATTCATTCTTCCCCTGTAGTGAATAGCACTTACATAGCCCCCCCTTTTTTTAATTTATAAAAGGAGAAGAAAAGGACTATTTCTTCTTTATTTAAGATAAGGGACCTAGAGTCAGACATATTCTATTCTTTTCCAGTCTTTACAATATAATCTCCAAAAAGACAAAAACAAAAGAAGCCGTAGTCTGCCAGGAGAGGGCTTTCCCGGGCTTGGTGACGGGCGGCAGGAACGTTAAACCAGAACTCGAAACACACCGTCCCTCTTAGAGTTTGGTGTGCTGATTCAGAAAGAGACAGCACAACTCAGTCAATAGGAAGTTTCAATAAGCTTAATAACAAACTGGAAACTTCAAGGCCTAATAACGTGCTAAAATATTTATGACTTACTTCCCTTCTGTCTCTCCCTTTCCGTATCTGTAAAATGGGAATGGCAAATCTTGCTTTCCTGGCACAACTCCTGAAGAGATTAATGAAGACGACAGTGCCACACAAAAGCTTATTTTGAAACAGAGAGAGACAAATGGTGGTGGAACAAAAGTCTGGCAGAATTCCCAGGGCTCTCTGGG